>NW_026875511.1:0-17848 GCF_032173495.1 Musca vetustissima | reverse complement strand
CCCTTACTAGCCTCTGAGGACGAAAAACGGGCCTGGACTCGTATGCTACAGCAATAGATGAGCTGTTAGGCTCTTTTAAACCTCTTTTTGGGGCTTCTCATCGCCTATTCGGACACATTCTGACTTCTTTGAACTTTTTGTGCCTCCTTATTACTATTCGGACCTTAAAAAAGAGTTTTCCATTATCTGTACTAAACTCTTAAGCATTCTACAATAGATGAACATTTGTTTACAGCTCTTTTTGGGATCTCTAGCCTAGTCGGATCCCAAAAAATCCACATTACATGTTTGATACTCTAAAGAACTTCCTGCCACAAACATTCTGATCTCTTTGAACTTTTTGAGCCTCATCATAACTATTCGGACCTTAAAAGAAAGCTTTCCATTACCTGTACGAAACTCTTAGGAATTCCAGGTGTCATATTTCGACACGCAAACGAAGTTATTTGAACCTAATCGAACAACTGGGGAATTTTGCATATAACATAGAAAATGTTCCGCTTGATTAGAAGAGATATCAGTATATAAATGAATTATCCGCATTAAATATTAAAAAAAAATAACTGCCACTCAGAAAAATGTGATTTGGAATTTGAAATTCAAAATGTAATCGATATTCGATTTGATGCGTTAAGAGAAATGTGTGATTTTTTTTTTGCTAACAGGTTGCTAGATTTTTTTTTCAAGGTGAACTGCATATTTATTTTATCACCTTTTAAATTCGAAAACAGAGCGAATAATTGAAAACGTTTTATTTTTTTGTTGACGTGAATAAAGCTGTGTAAATATTGTTTTAAATACTTAGTGGGTTGGTGGTACGGGTGGTCAGGTTGAATACGTTTTCGAAGGGAGGAAGTTGCAGGTAAAAAGTTTTGGGAAATTTCAGTCAATGTTGTTATGCGTCAAATATGTTAGGTAAATATTTACGGGTATGTGTGTGGTCTCAATAGCAGTGGCCTACGAGGCCAGCTACTCCATAGCAGAGACCTCTGAAGCCAACTAATCTTTAGTTGTTATTGTAGTAGCCATATTGCTTTTACAGAATGGACTGAGATGACAGACGTTGGCCAAGTAAATTTGATCTCTGAGGACATGTGGAGTTTGAGGATAGCTTTCCCATAGCACAGGACTCTGAGAACATTTACTCCATCTATACATAGCAGGGGCATCTATACATAGCAGAGACCTCTATTTTTTTAGGAATGATCTCAAAGGCCAGCTACTTTAATCGTCAAGTAAAATTTTATTATCTCTCTGCAGCAGATGGATCATGCTTGGATGGTAACTAGTCCCAACGCTGTTGACGGACGAAATATAAACATTGAGAATTTCAGAATCTTCGGAATGAACTGAAATGCTCAAAACCTCCAGGAAAAGATCAAAATGGGAAGGAGACGGATGAGAAGTCAGGGTATGTCTGACATCTCGCGGGATGATGAATGCAAGACCCCCACCATGTCTCTGTATCGCCGAATGATGTTGTAATTCCCGAAGGAGGATAAGGAACAACTGCTGGATTGGAAGGAGTGCTTGTCAAAAAATACAATGAATTCGTCTTGACGAATGGCTAGACGGAGTGCTAGCCGTAGAATAGGAAGAGAAACCAGCATGAACACTGAAAATTACCCTGAGTCCAGTTAATTTTTTTAGTAGTGGCATGTTAAGGTCTTTATAGACAGACCTTTGAGGCCAGCTACTCTATAGCAGGGCTCTTTTGAGGGCAAATAATATTAAATAGTGACGTCTAAGGTTTTTATCTACTCAATAGCAGCGGTCTCTGAGGTCATCTACACCTTATAAATGGCATCAGAGATCTTTAGAGGCCATCAGAGATCTTTAGAGGACTGATATCTGTGGTCAGCTACTCTGTAGCAGTGGTATCCTCCATAGCAATGATGTCTCAGACCAGCTACCCTAGATTCAGTGATCTCTATGGCCATATACTCGAGAACAGTTGCGTCTGATGTCATCTGATTTGTAGCAGTGTCCTCTAAGGTCATCTGAGGACCGATCATCTACTCTATCAGTCGCCTCTAAAGCCAGTTAGTCTATAAAGAGGGGCTCTGAGGTCAGCTACTCCAGATTCAGTTGTCTTGAAGGTAATCTTCTTTAAAACAATTGCATCTGATGCCATTTAATCTATAACAGTGGCTTTTGATGCGAGCTTCTCTAGATTCAGTGGCATATTAGGACCCGATCTCTGAGTTAATTTTGCTCTATAGTAGTGGATTCTAAGGTCAACTACTTTATAGCAGTGGCGACTTAGGCTATAATAATTGCCTCTGGGATCTTTAAAGACTGATCTCTGATGTCACCTACACAATAGCAGTGGTCTCTGAGCTCAGATACACCATAGCACCGGTCTCTGATGCTAGCAACTCTATAGCGGTTACTTGAGTCTACCTACTCTAGGTTCAGAGTGGCCTCTGAGATCAGCTAGATTCAGTGGCCTCTACCCTTGTCAACCCTTTGCTGTATGTGGTCTTTCCATTTAAGTTTCCTGTCTAGGATTACTCCCAGATACTTAACTTTATTTGATATGATCAGCATTTTTTTTTTTGGAAGATGGTATCTTCCACTGACCTTTTTTTGTCTTTCTTGTACGGAAGACATATTTCCAATTTGTCCGGATTTAAGTTTAAGCCTCTCGGTTAAGCCTAATTGTAGGCGATGTATAGCACCGTTTAAGCTTTTTAGCTGCATAATAAGCTGGAATTATTTCCCCTAAGAAGTATTCTAACGTCATCTGCATAGCAGACTGGTTCAAATCCTTCATCGTTTAAGTTCCTTAAGAGTCCATTTATGTTGGTTACCCACAAGAGCGGTGACAAAATCCCTGCCTGTGGTTTTCCCTGATAAAAATTTTCCGAAAGATCTATGAGCATCGACGGTGAATATCGCCGTCAAATGCAACATAAGCTATACTCGACATAGTCAGATGTATCGAGGAGCATAGACTATGTTGACTAGGCCATGCTGTGAGAATGCCCCAGCACAAAAAGGCATATAAAAGCGAGTCACGCAGAAGTGGAAGGCCGTGAATTAGATGGAAAGATCAAGTGGAAGAAAAAATTTCGGAACATGGCATTTCAAATTGGAATATATCCTCACAACACCTGCAAATCTTTTTAAAGCTCGGCATATGGAATAAATGTTCTGTAGCAAGCCAGCTAAGCATGTATTAAAACGTCATCTGCATAGCAGGCTGGTCCCTTAAAGTCCATTTATGGTGGTTACACACATGAGGGGTGACAAAATCCCTCCCTGTGGTGTTACCTGACCTACTTTGTCTCTGATTGTTATGTCCTGTACAGGACTATAGCTAATCCATCTATTCCTTAGCATATAGTTAACCCAGTCTATGATTGCCCTGTCAACTTGAAAGGTACCAGAGGATTAGATAAAGCAGCTAGATGTGGTGATAAATATACCGCTTTTTAAGGCGTCTAACACCATTGATTTGACAATCATAGGTTCCTCCGATCTTTCTGCCCTGTCTGACATGAGATCGTCCATTGCCGATGTGTTCAGTTTGGGTGTGGATTTTAGAAGAGAAACTTATCGACTTATTGAAACGTCGTTCACGTTGTCTACCTGTTCGCAAAACAACTTCCAGGAGTTGAGTTTGGAGCTTATAGTAATTTTATTGTATTCTTTCCGTTGTTGAAGGAAGGAAGTTGTCCCTAGAATACCAGCGATTTTTTTCCGGCGAACTCCGTTGTAAAGCCGTCGTACCTCTTTTCCGAATCTCCCCTGTCATCAAGAAGATTTCAAAGGCAGATATCATTTCTCGAAGAGGACTACTAAGGGCAGAACAATGTCCAGGAGTTGCATTTGGTGGTTCTTGTCATTTTATTGTATTTTTTCGTTTATAGTGATAGTTGTCCCCAGAATACCGGGGATTTTTTCCGGCTTGCCCTGTTGTAAGGCCTTCGGACCTTTTTTTCCTTTATTCCGAATCTCCCCTGTCATCCAGCGTTATTCAAAGGCAGATTTTTCCTTTCGCGCAGATGACAATTTTCCTCGAAAGACTTTACAATTATTTCCGTTAATTTGTTGACGTTACTGTCTATGTTATTCGTGTCTGGGCATTCATAATTCGGTTGCCCTAACCTCTCTCTCCTTGACTAGTGACTAGAAGATGAATACTTACTCCAAATATTGCATTTTGTATACCAAACGGTATTGGCGTTAATCGTGTAAATAGCACCACACGAAATGCTCTCGGTCCAGATATGACACGCAATATCGCCCGTCCAGTCTCATTTTTAATTAATCTGTAATGGGAAAAGAAAGGAAAAAATTAATAAAATATTTAAAATTTTCGGAATAATTTAAAAATAAAGAATATTTCCTTTTTTAAATTGATAATTAGAAAAACAATCGGTCTTCCTGGTTATTAGAGGTCTCTCGCCTTCCCCATACCCTCTTACTCGTTATCTCCTCTTCCCTTCTAGAAAAAATGTAGCCCATAAAAAGGTCTTTAAGCGATAACAAACCTAGTCAGTCCGCTTATCTATTGGCTACTCAATAATAATAAACAAATATTTGTTCGATTTTTTTGGAGTTGTTGTTATTGGTTTGTCACAAGACCCCCAACAACAAATACGACAGTGAGAGTGGATTATTTGTTGTTTGGTTAATTAACACGATAAAATATTAAAAAGAAGAAGAAGAAAATCAATTAAATCACATTATTTTTGTTATTGTTTTTATGAAACAGTAGGACCGAATGTGCCCGATCTTGAAGCTTCCATAAAGAAATAAAATTTATTTATTATACCGTTCACCACACTGTGGTACAGGGTATTATGTCTTTGTGCATATGTTTGTAACAGGCAAAAATAATCGAGATAGACTCATGGTTCCTTTTGAGAATATGCATAGAATCACTTTCTGAATCGATTTATGCATGTCCGTCCGTCCGTCTGTCCATGTTAAATTGTAAACAAAGTACAGGTCGCATTTATGATCCGATTTGGATGAAATTTGGCACAGCTCATTTGTTTGGCCCAAGGACGAACCCTATTGAAATTGGGAAAAATCGGTTCAGATTTAGATATAGCTCCCATATATATTTTTGCCCGATTTACGGACTTTAGACCCTGAAAATCTTTCGATTTGCACGAAATTTGGCATAGCGTACTGAATTGAGCCACGAAAGATGTGTGCCAAGTTTCGTGAAAATCGGTTCAGATTTATATATAGCTCCCATATATAGTTTCGCCCGATTTACGGACTTTAGACCCTGAAAATCTTTCGATTTGCACGAAATTTGGCATAGCGTACTGAATTGAGCCACGAAAGATGTGTGCCAAGTTTCGTGAAAATCGGTTCAGATTTAGATATAGCTCCCATATATAGTTTCGGCCGATTTTTGGTAAAGGGCGTACAAAGTCCCTATATATCTTTCGATTTGCACGAAATTTGGCATAGCGCACTGAATTAAGTCTAGAATTATGTGTGCAAAGTTTCGTGAAAATCGGTTCAGATTTAGATATAGCTCACGTATATATCTTCCTCCGATTTAAGGTAAATGGTGTACCAAAGTCCTTATATATCTTTCGATTTGCATGAAATTTGGCATAACGTACTGAATTGAGGCTAGAATGATGTCTGCCCAGTTTCGCGAAAATCGGTCCAGATTTAGATATAGCTCCCATATATAGTTTCGTCCGATTTCATGTTAATGGTACCCCAAAGTCCCTATATATCTTTCGATTTGCAGGAAATTTGGCATAACGTACTGAATTGAGCCTAGAATGATGTCTGCCCAGTTTCGAGAAAATCGGCCCAGATTCAGATATAGTTTCGTCCGATTTCATGTAAATGGTGCACCAAAGTCCCTATATATCCTTCGATATATTTGGATAGAGCTTCCATATATATTTTGGCCCGATTTTAAGTAAATTGGACATCAAATTCTTCATGCTAGTCAGGTTGACATCAAATTTTGCACAACGTACAAAATTGAGCATAGAATTACGTAGTTGCGTTTTCTAGAAGTACAGACATAGCCCAACAGATAACCTATTTATATTTGATTGAAGTCGATTTATATAACTTATGGATATATAGGTAGATTCACATTTAGATAAATATCACATATTTTATTTCATCCAATTTCATGTTAATAGTCCTGTTTAATATATCCATAGTGGTGAAGGGTATCATATAGTCGGCCCCGTCCGACTTTCCTTACTGGCTTTTTATCAGGATTATAAATTAATTCGAGTAAGAAATCAATTCTTACTACCTCAGTGTCGATGACGGAAGTTAAAATCGAAAAAAGAAGGGTGTAGGGGGAGATTTTCTTCGGAGCAACTTTATCTATTGTCAGAAGTCTCCACGGCCAGTAGTGGCCTTGGAGACTGCTCTAGAATAGTGACCCTAGTTTCTGAAGATTTTTTTGTATAGAATTGTCCTCCGATGCTGAGAAAGTTAAAAAAAAAATAAATTTTTGTGTTTTCGAATCAATATTTTTTTTTTTTGTGAAAAGAAAAAAAATTCAAAAAAACTGCAGCAACAACTAGAATAATTAAATTCAATTGACTTGAATTATTCATTCTTCTCTACACAATTAAAGTCAAATTGGGAATTGACTTAGAGAATGGATGTGTAGATGTGTGTTTGTGTGCTGGAAATAATTGAACAATTGTTGAAAGAGGTGGGGGATCTTCAGGTCTGTTGATAGACGAAGACAAAAACGCGATGTTCAACTACTGCGTCAATTCTTTCAATTTCACAAAAACAGAAATTCTAAATTCAATTTTTTTGGTTTGGTTTGCATATTTCTGTTCAAGTTAGTCCAATTGAAGGTGAGAGGAGAGGGAGGAGGTAGGCCAAGGAAAAATAAACAATAAAATATAAATGCAAATAAATTGCATCTGTTTATTTATCTGAATTCAATTCAAATCGATGATTAAGAAAAAAGCTTTTAATGTTTCGAATCAGAATTTTATTCGAGGTTCAAAGGGTCTCTAAGAGGCGTGGATTTATTACAGAATATTTTTTAAGGGTCCAAAAGAGGCGTGGATTTATTATAGAATATTTTTAAGGGTCCAAAAGTGGAGTGGATTTATTATAGAATATTTTTTAAGGGTCCAAAAGAGGCGTGAATTTATTATAGAATATTTTTAAGGGTCCAAAGAGGCGTAGATTTATTATAGAATATTTTTTAAGGGTCCAAAAGAGGCGTGGATTTATTCTAGAATATTTTTTGAAGGATCTCCACAAGGCGTGGATTTATTATAGAGAAAAAACATTGCTGAATAAATTTTCTCTACAAAAACCCTGCTGAATTAATTTTCTTACAAAAAAACCCAGCTGATTTAATTTTCTCTACAAAAAAACCCTGCTAAATTAATTTTCTCTACAAAAAAGCCCTGGTGAATTAATTTTCTCTACAAAAAAGCCCTGCTGATTTAATTTTTTCTACAAAAAAGCCCTGCTGAATTAATTTTCTCTACAAAAAAGCCCTGCTGAATTAATCTTCTCTACAAAAAAGCCCTGCTGAATTAATTTTCTCTACAAAAAGGCCCTGCTGAATTAATTTTCTCTACAAAAAACCCTGCTGAATTAGTTGTTTTATAGTAAATCCCTGCTGAATTGAGATATTTTAAAGAAAAATTGATGTTTTCTGTTGCAAAACTTTTCTGAATTAAATTTCTCTATATGAAACCCTTTCTGAATTAAGTTTCTCTATGGAAAATCTTTGCTGAATTAGTTGTTTTATGAAAAACCCTTGTTGAACTGAGAATTGCTAAAGAAAAACTTTGCTTAATTGACGTTTTCCAAAGAAAAACTTTGCTGAATTGATGTTCTCTGTAAAATTAGCTTGCTATATTGATTCTAATTAGTTTTTCCACAGAAAAAAATATTGCTAAATTATCTTTTTCTACAGAAAATCCTGCTGAATTAGTTGTTTTTTAGAAAACCCCGGCTGAATTGAGATTTTCTGAAGGAAGTCTGTGCTGAATTGATGTTTTCTGTTGCAAAACTTTGCTGAGCTGATTTTTTTGCATAGAAAATAGAAGCACCATGCTAAATTAGATGATTTGTGGAAAAACCTTTGCTGAATTGAGGTTTTCCAAAGAAAAACTTTGCTGAATTGATGTTTTCGGTAAAATTAGCTTGCTATATTGAATTTTACCATAGAATAACCATTGCCGAATTAAGTTTTTATATAGAAACCTCTTGCTGGATTAGTTATTTTGTGGAAAATCCTTGCTGAATTAAGGTTTTTCAAAGAAAAACTTTGCTGAATTGATGTTTTCTGAAAAATTAGCTTGCTATATTGAATTTTATCATAGAATATAATTTGCTGAAAAAAGTTTTTTATATAGAAAACCCTTTGCTGGATTAGTTATTTTGAGGAAAATCCTTACTGAATTGGGTATTTTCAGCAAGTTTTTAAACCAAATTGCCTGTAATTTAATAATTTGGAGTCTCTGTGGTTAGCAATTACTCGTACCAAAAATTATCAAAATTGGTCCATTTTTCTGGGGTAGCCTCCATTACTGTACCTGCCGAATTTAGATATTTTTGGGATTTTCAGCACGTTTTCAACCAAATTGTCTGTAATTTAATAATTTGAAGTTTCTGCGGGTAAAAAATCTCTGTACCAAAAATTATCAAAATTGGTCAATTTTTTTGGATAGCCTCCATATAACTGTACCTTCCGAATTTCGATATTTTTGGAATTTTTGGCCACGATATTCAACCAAATTGGCTGAAAATTAATAATTTAAAGTCTCTGTGAGTAAAAAAATCTCCGCACCAAAAATGATCAAAATTGGTCCATTTTTTAGGGTAGCCTCCATATAACTGTACCTCCCAAATTTCGATATTTTGGAATTTTTGGCACGTTTTTCAACCAAATTGGCTGTAATTTTATAAAATGGAGTCTCTGAGGGCAACCAGTCTCCGTACAAAAAATGATAAAAATTGGTCCATTTTTTAGGCTAGCTTCCATATAACCGTACCTCCCAAATTTCGATATTTTAGTGATTTTGGGCACGGATTTCAACCAAATTGGCTGTAATTTTATAATTTGGAGTCTCTGAGGGCAACCAATCTCCGTACCAAAAATGATAAAAATTGGTCCATTTTTTAGGCTAGCCTCCATATAACCGTACCTCCCAAATTTCGATATTTTGGTGATTTTGGCCACGGATTTCAACTAAATTGTCTGTAATTTAATAATTTGGAGTCTCTTTGGAAAGAAAATTTCCATACCAAATCAATGTCGGTCCATTTTTTTCGTGCCGCCTTAATTTTGGTAATTTTGGCTACGCATTTTCATATATGTTTTTTTATTTATTTTTCAATTTTATTGTTAGAATAATTCTGTGTTTTGTGATAAGAACAAAATTGTTATATAATAAAAATTACATTTCTTAATGTTAATGTTTCGAAATATCGCACTGATTTCAATGAAATATTCAAGCTTGACACAATAAAGCACTTATTGAGTAATTTTTCATTTGTTGTTTTTTTCAAAATTGAAGAAGAAGAAGCAGAAAAACATTTAGTGAAAATAATTTTTCGAGATAAGTTACTTGAAAATGTATTTCATATTTCTGTCTATGTGTGTGTCTGTGTGTGTGTGCTTAAATGATGAAAACAACAATTTATTTGAATTACAAGGTCAAGTTCAATGAGGGAGCAGAGGAGGGGAAGATGTGATTTCGGTGAATGGTTGGTTGGTTGGTTTAATCTCAAAGCGTGCAGTAAAAATTGCTTTTGAAGAAAATATTTGAAAACCAGTAAGAAAAGTTCAAATGTCGGATGGTGCCGACTATATGGTACCCTTCACCACTTTGGGTATATTGTACATATGTAGCCTTACAATTGTATGGCAATGTTCCCTCGAAGGAACATACTCATGCCTTTCGGCAACCTATGAAAACGTTAATTTCATTCGGGCAGATTTAAAGTCGTCTGCGTACCATGGTAGAAAGTCATGGAAAACGATTTATAGCAAAATTGATACACGCTATTCGGTGCGCCGCAATGTTAAAAATTTAATATCAATGAGACACCCGTTTGAAATACATATGGAAGCTATGGAAACCCAATAACGTCATTCAAGCCTCAATTTGATACGTTTCATGTTAATCGGACAACAATTAGAAGTTTGGTGCACCATTTATGTAAATCTGAACCGATTTTCACGAAACTTCGCGCACATCATTCGAAATATATATAGGGACTTTGGTGTACCATTTACCTTAAATCGGACGAAAATGTATATGGGAGCTATATCAAAATCTGAACCGATTTTCACGAAATTTAACACACATCATTCTAGGTTTAATTTAGTACTCTATGCCAAATTTCGTACAAATCGAGATATATAGGAACTTTGGTGCCCCATTTACCTTAAATCGGACGAAACTATATATTGGAGCTATATCTAAATCTGAACCGATTTTCACGAAACTTACCACACACCATTATAGACCCAATTCAGTACTCTATGCCAAATTTCGTGCATATAGAAATATATATAGGGACCATTTACTTTAAATCGGACGAAACTATATACGGGAGCTGTATCTAACTCTGAACCCATTTTTACGAAACTTAGCACATATCATTTTGGACCTAATTCATTACTTGGGACTTTGGAGCACCATTTACCTTAAATCGGACGAAACTATATACTGGAGCTATATCTAAATCTGAACCGATTTTTCCCAATTTCAATAGGGTTCGTCCTTGGGCCAAATAAGTGACCTATGTCAACTTTCATCCAATTTGGATCATAAATGTGACCTGTACTTTGTTTACAATTTAACATGGACAGACGGACGGATATGCATAAATAGACTCAGAAAGTGATTCTATGCATATTCTCAAATGAATATGTTTCTAGCTCGTTTCCGATTGCCTGTTACAAACATATGCACAAAGACATAATACCCTGTACCACAGTGTGGTGAAGGGTATAAAACGTAGAAAAAAATGGGAAATATCAAAAAGTAAAAAATTTAAAAAAAATAAAAAAATATTGGAAAAAATGAAAATATTTTTTTTCAATTTTTTGTTCATTTTTTTCAAAATTTTTTTTAAAATGTTATAATTTTATTTTTTTCAATTTTTTTTTTCTTTTTTTCATTTTTTATTCTATTTTCCCCAACTGTTTTTTTAATTTTTCAATATTATTTGATTTCTTTCCCATTTTGTTTTTTTTTAAAATCTTGAATTTTATCCAAAATCACGTTTGCCTTAATTTGTTGGTCTCCACCAGTGAAAGTTTTACAAAAAGAAAAAAGGCCAACAATAACAACAATTGCCCTACATTGGCTATACAAACAAACAAATAATCCATTCATTGATACATTCTGTGGTTCGTCGTTAGTTCTCCCACCTGCTGAAATTGTTTTGCTAAATTGTATGTAAGTGAAAAGGGCATTTAAAAAATAGTTTCAAAAAGTAGAAAAAAAAATAAGAAACGAAATAATTTCTTTCGATTTTTTGATGGCTTCACGATGTGTACACACATACACAAACAAGCTAACAAAAAGAAAACAAGAAAAAACGTGACCAAAATAATTTTACAATATCCATCAACCGACCGACCTCCTCTACGAGAGGTATTTTTTCTGTGTTCCCACAAGAAACCATAAAAAAGTCTACAAAAAACCAGACAACAACAAACAATTTTGAATGGAAAATGTCTCCACTTTTATTAAATTTTGATTCTTATCGCATGAGCCAGTCTGTCGGCGCCGAAAAATTTCTTCTTCTATAGCTATGTAGGTCATTGTTCAATTAGGAAGTCTACACGAGAGGAAGGGGATTTTTTAGAGAACACTTTGCAACTCAATACTTTTAACTTTGCCCCCCAACATCCACTCCGCCGGTAGGGGGGAAAGGAAATGTCTATTACAAAATTCAACAATTATTGAAATTTTTTTTATTCACTTGTCGTTCTTGTCCAATCATGAGTAGTCAAACAGACAATCAGTCAGCCAATTATTTTGCCAATTAGTCTAATTCTGTCTGGAGGCGGACGAGTATAGGTCTTCTTAGTTAATGTTTGAACGCAATTACTAACCTTTCTTTGGGGTGGTTGGGGTCTTCATAATTCAAGGGCAAACGGGAAATACCCAATAGTGGAACGAGGAAGTTAAACATAGTTCCCAAAATTTTTTTAGAGTTCTTATCTCTAATATTTGTTTAAGGGTTCGCATTGGTTCCTAACATTTTAGAGATTCCCCCAAAATAATTTTTTGAGGGTTCACATAGGTTCCCAATATTTTTTTGACGGTCCACATACGCCACTTAATTTTTTTGAGAGTCCACATAGACCCCTAATATTTGTTTAAATGGTCCACCACATAGGTTATTAATATTTGTTAGGGTCCACATAGGTCCTTAATATTTTTGAGGGTCCAAATAGGTCCCTAACATTTTCCGAGGTTGCACATAGAGTCTATTGAGGGTCCACATAGGTCCCTAATATTTGTTTGAGGGTCCACATAGTTTCCTAATATTTTTTGAGGCTCCACATAGATCTCTAATATTTTTCGAGCTTCAACGTTGGTCCCTAATATAGTGTTGAGGGTCCACATAGATGCCTAATATTTTTTGAGAGTCCCCCAATATTTTTTGAGGGTCCACATAGGTCCCTAACACATTTTTTGACAGTGCACATATTTTTCTAATATTTTTGGGAGGGTCAATAAAAGTCCCTAATATTTTTCGAGGGTCCACATAGTCCAAAAAAAAAAAAATGTTATGGTCCACATAGGTTCCTAATATCTGTTTGGGGGTCTACATAGTTTCCTAATATTTATTAGGAGTCCCTCAATATTTTTTTAAGGGTCCACACAGGTTCCTAATATTTGCTGAGGGCTCACATAGTTTCCAAACAATTTATTGAGGGTCCACATAGTTTCCTAATATTTATTTGAGGTTCCTAATATTATTTGAGAGTCCCCCAATAATTTTTGAGGGTCCCTAATATTTATTTGAGGGTCCACAAAGGTCACTTAATTTTTATTCGAGGGTCCACATGGGACCTTAATATTTTTTAGGGGCCACATAGTATACTAAATATTTTGAGATTCCACATAGGTCCCTATTTTCTAATTTTTCCTAATTTTTTTAGGGCCCACAAATGTCTCTAATATTTTTCGTGGGGTCTACATAAGTTCCTAATATTTTTTGAGGCTCCACATAGGTCTGTAATGTTTTTTGAGACTCCTAATATTTTTTAAGGGTCCACCCCCAAAACCCCACCCCACCTCAGCTTCTATTTTAGGCAAAATTTTGAATCCCCTTACTCTCTGTATTGTAATAAATATTTTTTAAGGTTCCACATAGGTCCCTCATTTTTTTTTTTTTGAGGTCCACATAGTTTTTTTTAATTTTTTTTTTTTGAGGACCCACAAAGGTATCGAATATTTTTCGGAGAGGCTTCACATAGGTCTCTAACATTTTTTTGAGGCTCCTAATATTTTTTTAAGGTCCACAGAAAAAAATCCCCACACCTCAGCTACTATTTTCCGCAAAATGTTGAATCCTTTTACTCTCTATGTATTGAAACAAAATATTGAATTCAATTTTTTTCTTTTAAATTTTAATATTTAATTTTTTTCTCGTTTTCAGATACTTACTTTTGCACCGGCAATCGATGCTTTAGACTCCTTAAGGTTAAATGGGCAATGGCAATGCCCATATTTGCACCCAATATCACAGTTAGGAAGCCCCGTATCAAACCGAATAAGTAACCGGCCGTGATCATCAGCACAAAATACCCAACAACAATGGGAAAACTAACAACAACAAAGAGCAGCATAAAAACTGCAAATATGATCCATGGATTCTGCGTTTCGATCCAGAAGAGTAGTCGCTTCGCATAGTCACGCGTCAGATAGGCCACAAACATAAGTGCCAAGAGTATTGAGAGCGGCACCAAATAGCTGAGATACCAATTGCGGGATATAAAGGCATTTGCCCGGTAACATATCGAGGAGCGTGTGGTTTTACTATTCGAACGAAGTGTGGAATTGGAACGGCGATTTTTTGCACTTAACGGTGGTGGCGGTGTTGTTGAGATGGAGGCGGAGGCTGCTGTTGCTGCTGAGGTACCATTAATATCTGCCGTAATCAAAAAGGAATCATGTTCATCACAGGCCTCATCATTGGCACATAACGAGGAGGATGAGTGATGTGTGGCCATCATGATGCCGCCACCACTGCCCTCTAAGGCCGTTGTATTGGCCGTAATCCGGACACTGCCATATTCACTATCACTATCGGTGAGACTGGTATTAATGCGTCCATTAAAACTGTCCTGCTTAATGATGGTGGACTTGGGTTTCAACGTCATTGACGTCGTCATGCCATTGTAGCTGTTACTTTTTGGCATAAGAAGACTGGTGGCAGGCGTTGCCGATATTGCGCTGGACTCAAATCTGGTCAATGGCTTATCATCATCGTCCACATCATCACCTTCATCGTAATCTAGGGTTAGATCCATCGGTTCTGTTTTACTATAACTTAAATGGTATTCATGATGTGATCTCCGGCTGCTGTCCCCTCCGGTTCCTGGGAAATGAAAATATGTTGCGGAACCTGCCAGATTGTTGTTGTTGTGTTGATATTGGTTGCTGTGGGTACCACGACTATATTGAGATTTATATTGATTCTCTTCAAATGAAGACACCCGACTTAGGGTTAAGGTACCGGAAACGCTCATTGTTGGTTATATTGTGTCGTATTTTTTTCACTATGATGTTGATGGCGGGGGATGGTTTTAGAGATTATAGCAGGATTGTGTTATGGATTTCACAATGGGAAAATATTGAAATAGATAGAGAGCAGTTTTGATTCGGGCTTCTAATCCGCCGGATTTTACATGTTTGTTTCCTATTGAGCAAATTTTTGAGGTTCTGCAAAAAAAGAAGAAGAAAAATATTAATTAAATTAATAAAAAAATGAATAGAAGAAAATTCATATTAATTAAATATATTTTGAGGGACCCCATTAAAGAAAAAAAATGTTTAAGGTCCCTCGTAAATATATAAGAATTTATTTGGACCCTCAAAAAATATTATGGACCTATATAGAACCTCAAAAAATATCAGGGATCTATGTAGACCCTCAAAAAAATTATTACGGATCTATGTGAAACTTCAAAAAATATGTATTAGGGATCTATGTGGATTCTAAAAAGATATACCATTATAAAACCAGGCTATATAGACCATAAAAAATTATTAGGGACCAATGTGGACCCTATCAAAATATTATATTTTGATAGGGATCTATGTGGACCTGTGTGGTTAGAGATATATGCTACCCAATAGAGCCCTCAATACCATATAACAGCCTTTTTGATTGAAAACCGTCCTCAAAATATCGAAATTTGGGATGTTAAGTTATATGGGAACTATCCGGAAAAATGGACAAATACCGATAATTTTTGATAGGGAGATTTGCTACCCAATAAGAACCCAAAATATTAAATTACAATCGAATTGCCGATTGGAAAACATGTGCAAAATTCCCAAAATATGGAAATTCGGGAGGATGGGTTATATGCGGACTACAAGCAAAATTTTAAGAATGTTGATTTGTTAAACAATGCGAACCCATAAAATCAAAATATAGCCTATTAAATTGAAAATCCTGTCCAAAATTTCCAAAATATCGAAATTTGGGATGTTCGGTTATATGGAGACTACCTTGAAAGTAAACCAATTGTAATAATTTCCGGTAGAGAGATTTTCTACCCATTGAGAGAATCCTAAATATCAAATTACAGCCAATTCGATTAGAAAATATGCCAAATATCACAAAATATCGAAATTCGGCATGCTCGGTTATATGGAGACTACCCTAAAAAGTAGGTCAATTTTAATAATTTTTTGTAGAGATGTTAACTGCCCAATGAGCACCTTAAATACCAAATTACAGTCCATTCGGTTGAAATTCTTGTCCAAAATTCCCAAAAAATATCGAAATTTGGAAGGTTGGGCTATATGAGGACTACCCGGAAAAGTGGACTGATATTGATTATTTTTGCTAGGAAGATTTGCTACCCATTGAGAACCCTAAATACCAAATTAAAGCCAATTCGATTGGGGGGCTACCCGGGAAAGTATATGGGGGCTACCCGGGAAAGTGGACCGATATTGATTATTTTTGCTACCCATTGAGAACTCTAAATACCAAATTACAGCCAATTCGGTTAGAAAACGTCCGAAAATAGGGAAATTTCCGAGGTTCGGTTATATGGGGGTTACCCGGAAAAGTGGGCCGATATAGTTTATTTTTTATAGGTATATTTTCTACCCAATGATCACTTAAAATATCAAATAACAGCGATTTTGGTTAAAAGCCCAGCTCAAAATATCGAGATACAGGAGGTTCGGTTATAAGGGAAGTACCCGATATTGAGAATTTTTGCTTGGAAGATTTTCTAACCAATGACCAATTTAAATATTAAATTACAGTGATTTTGGTTGAAAACCCCGACCAAAATATCGATATACGGAATGTTCGGTTATATGGGAACTACACAGAAAAGTGCGCCGATATTGAATATTTTTGCTAGGAATATTAGCTGGCTACCTAAGAACCCTAAATACAAAATTTTGAGCCAATTCGTTTTACAAAAACCTTGGTAACCCTGCTGTTCCGTTCCGTTTTAGCGGAAGCTGGAGATTTTTGTTGCTGTTGTTTTGTTTAAATTTGCCAACAACACCAACGGCGATGATGACGACGACGTCATTGAAATGCATTCATTACACACACACACGTACACAGATCATGTACTGCACGGCAGTGCTGCTTTCTCAGTGTTATTTTTGTTGTTGTGGTTTAATTTTTTTTAGAGGGGGATTTTTTTCTATTGTTGGCTGGATGGATGGTTGGTCTGCTTCTTCTTTGTTGAGAGCACGTCAACGCACCAACAAAACACAAACACATTCACACCTTTGCAAATACACACATATTATTGTTGTTGTTTGTTTTCTTTTTTTTTCAGTCATAACAAAAAAAAAAAAAAACAATTGCAGAGGCAAAACCTAAACTTGATTGAACAAAATAGGTTTCACTGTTTTTTGAACCATGCATGCATGGTATGCCACTAATAATATTGCTGTTGTTGTTATTTTGATTTACTTTCGCTTTTGATATTTGTTGTTGCTGTTGTTGTATTACTTCTATTTTTTAATTTTCTTGTTTTTATTCCGTTTTACTTTTAACTCAGAGAGACAGACATTTCACGTAGTGTCTTGCTGGTCTTTTTTTCGTACACACACAGTCTACCTCCCTCTCTCCGTCTTCGCACACTAAACACAATGGGTAACAATAATAACAACAACAAACTAACTGATAAACTTTATTTTTGCATTGCACACTGTTGGCACTCACGCATTATTTGCACTCTTCCCCACTGTCACTCTCTCTCACCACCTCTCTTAATCAAATCACACAGTTGGTGGAAATATCTTAACAAAAAAAACTAACAACAATTCACTTTCATTTTCTAAGCTGCTGCTACTGGTTCCAAAATAAAAACTATTAAATAATTCCAGTTTAAACAAAACATTTCGTTGTTGTTGTTTTTGAATTATTTCAAAATTTTGTAATCCCCATTCGGTTTGTTGTTGTTTTTGTTGTTAGTGGTTTCCGCTTTCGCCAATCTTACTGCGACTGCTGCTATTGAGCAACATCTTTTGACCTTTTTTGTGGAACAACAAAACGCAAGATTTGTCTTGTCCACTCTCTATCTCCCTCTCCTCTCTCTCTTTCACTAGGGCACTCACACACAACACTCTACCTGTCAGCAGCAGCTTTGCTTGGCAGATGTATATTTTTGGTAAAC
>NW_026875510.1:0-17590 GCF_032173495.1 Musca vetustissima | reverse complement strand
AACGAATATTTTCTCAAGGAACCATCATCCATAGGAGAGGATTTTTCAAACGAATATTTTTTAAGTGGCCATTTTTAAATTCATACATTTTTATCAACTTTTTTACAGTGAACAATATGTTTTATTGTTGATTGAAATGTCCACTGTATTTTTAATCCGAATTCATCTATACTAACAAAAGACACAATCATGTATCCAAAAGTATTTCCACGAATTTAATTAAAAATTCAATTTGTGCACAAATGACTAATATTTGGCCGTGAACAATGTTATCTGGTTTGTAATACCAAATAATCCCAATAATAATCCTTAATAACTAACACAAGGATTTTTCTTGTTAGAGATGGAAATAAATTAGAATTAAGTAGTTTTTTGTGTGTTATAATTTTTTATTTTTCAAAATAATTACTTTCTCTGAATCATGACAAAACCCACATTTTCATGCGTGGATTTTTTCAAGGACTACCAAGAGACGTGGATTTTTAAAGATTATTTTTTTCGAGCACTACCAAGAGACGTGGATTTTTAAAGATTATTTTTTTCGAGCACTACCAAGAGGCGGGGATTTTTTAAAGAATATTTTTTCAAGGACTGCCAAGAGGCGTGGATTTTTTAAAGAATATTTTTTCAAGGACTACCAGTAGGCGTGGATTTTTTTAAAGAATATTTTTTCAAGGACTACCAAGAGGAGTGGATTTTTTAAAGAATATTTTTTCAAGGACTACCAAGAGGCGTGGATTTTTAAATAATATTTTTCAAGGACTACCAGGAGGCGTGGATTTTTTAAGTCATACTTTTCAAAGACTACCAAGAGGCGTGGATTTTTTAAAGGAATATTTTTTAAAAGACTACCAATAGGCGTGGATTTTTTAAAGAATATTTTTTTAAGGGCTACCAATAGGCGTGGATTTTTTTATAAAATATTTTTTTAAGGGCTACCAATAGGCGTGGATTTTTTTATAAAATATTTTTTCAAGGACAACCAATAGGCGTGGATTTTTAAAGAATATTTTTTTAAGGGCTACCAATAGGCGTGGATTTTTTTATAAAATATTTTTTTAAGGACTACCAGTGGATTTTTTTACCCTACACAATTAGGTTTTCAGTTTATTATAGCTTTGTGCATCGTGAGGAGTTAGTAACACCGTTAAATATTGATCCTAGACCCACCTTTAATTATACCGATCGTCATATCTCGACTAGCTGAGTCGATCTAGACATGTGTGTCCGTCCGTCCGTGGATTTTTTGGAGAATTTGTTTTTCACGATACATGCCACAGTCGCTCCAGACGCCGCAATTATTTCGTTTTTACATGGAGATGGGGATCACGGATACAATGGTTGGTCAATATTTAGCGGGTTAAATGGACCCTGACTTTTGTGTGAAAAATTAAAAAAATGGTGTTCTATAGCGTATATATTAATACCCGAAGGACATAAACCCGAGAAGTTGATAGTATATCCAAGAAGAGTGGTTGACCATAAAATGAGTGGTTGACCTTAAAGAGGAGTGGTTGACCTTAATATGTGGGAGTTACACATAAGTATTTGCAGGTGCTTACGTATTCAGTTATTTTTACCATACAAGATGGCGAAAATATAGTGCTGATCGCTTTGAAATGTTCCAATGGGTTCCAGTTATGGTCAAGGACATCGGCTATAATTTTCGGTGATGATCGGATAAAAAAGTTGGGATGAAGTGGACCGAAAATTTAATTTTTTATGTTTTTTCGAGTCGATAGGCCACAATTATCATCCAAATACCACAACACAACCCACGGCGAGGTGAATATGGACAACTAATTAGAAGGGCTGTACTGAATATTGGTAATATTCGGAAAATATGTCAGTATTAGGAAGAGGTGCTGTTGACCTCTAATCGGGCAAAAGGGGGCAACTATACGAAATATTAACCAAGCTCGGAATAATAATCTCCAGAAAGATAAAGTTCTGTGGTAGTTGTGTAGGGTATCGTATGGTCGGCACCGTCCGACTATACTGCTCCGCTCACTGGTCTAGAAATATTGTCATAGATTTTTGTGAAGAATGTTTATTTATGATTTGATTTCCATTTAGTGCCCAAAATTCACTTTTCCTCCAAACCTCTATTACGCCATTAAAATGCACTTTTATTTCGTTAAGAATATGTAAATTAAATTAAAAAAAAAAATTAATTTAGTAGTTTTTATACATTTTAAATTTGCAACCTACTTTTTATTTGGTTTTTAAATTCAGTATTTGCTATGTATACACTGATTCACTAACACTTCTGTTCTTGTTGTTGTATATTCACACCTTTTGTTTCTATTCATGGCTTGGTCTCACTCAATCTCCCCATTGACATTTGCTACTTTGCATTGCATTTTTTCGGATCACTTTCATTTTTCTTTTCTCTTGGGGCCAGACAAAATAAACCTGACTTTTGTCGGCGAGTAGTTTTGAATTTTTGCAAAATATTCAGAAGTTATAGTTGTGTGTGTGTTTGTTTTTGTGTGAATATCTTTCGTATAGACATCGGTGTGGATGTGCACGATTTCCATATCAAAAAACAGAATGCTGCTACTACTACTACAGTTGTAATATTTGTAATGCCAGTTAGCAGCCCCTTTGCCACCCCCTGTACTAAGCATATAGTTATGAATAGTTAGTTAGTCAAACAAATACCCAGAAGTAGAGAATTTTGAAAACTGATATACTAAACTGACAAATTATATTTAAAAAGTTTAACTAGACTTATTGAAATCCATGCATTTTGTTGGTTCTTTAAAATATTCCTTGGAAAATATTTTTTTAATAAATCCACGCCTTAGATAGACCCTTAAAAATATTGAAAATATTTTTTTTTAATAAATCCACGCCTTTTGTTGTTCCTTGAAAAATATTTATTTTTTAATAAATCCACGTCTTTTGTTGGTCCTTCATAAATATTTTTTTTTTAATAAATCCACACCTATAGACAGTGGTCCTTGATGGTGGTTCTTGAAAAATGGAAATGGTGTTCTTCAGGAAATCCGCTTTTTGTATGAAAAAAATAGTATACGATTTGAATTGATAAATTTGTTCTATGAAACATTTCCCACCCATTATCTTCCACTTTCCATTTAATACCATTGAGAATCGTTGGAAATTATTTCGAATAACTACAAAATTCTGGCAAATGATTGGCATGTAAAACATATTCATATTTTATCAACAATTTTCAATAATCGGAAAAAGAAACAAGAACAAAAAAACCGTACTAAAACCCCACAAAAATGATAAAAACCCAGTAGGGAAAGTAATAAAGCCGGACTGGGCCGACTATATGATACCCTTCACCACTTTGGGAATATTCTTCATATGTATTCTAAACGACGTCGCCTTTTTGATGGAACATTGACATGCAATTGAACGAACCAAAATATGTGATATTAATCTATATCTAAACCGACTAACATTAATCCCTACATATGTCATTGTGCGACCTATGTACCGTTTAAAATTTAAACTCAATCAGACACCCATTGATTATTTGAGTTGATAACATGAATAAGTCAAAATTATATATGGAAGCTATGTTATATCTATATCTGAACCGATTTCAAAGATACTTGCCGGCGATTTATTTATATTAATTTGTGTACGTTGTCTCAATCGGCCTAGCTATAGATCTTAAGTGCACCATATACTTTAAAGCCGGCGAAAATGTATATGGGAGCTATATCTAAATCTGAATCGATTTTCATGAAACACACATCGTTCTAGACTTAATTCAGTACGCTGTGTGCAAATTTAAAGATTTTCAGGGACTTTGGTGCACCATTAACCTAAAATCGGGGGGAAACTATATATGGGAGCTATATCGAAATCTGAATCGATTTTCACGAAACTTCGCACACATCGTTCTAGACCTAATTCAGTACGCTATGCCAGAATTCGTGCAAATCGAATGATTTTCAGGGACTTTGGTACACCGTGTACCTTAAATCGGATTAAAATATATATGGGAGCTATATCTAAATCTGAAGCGATTTTCTCCAACTTCAATAGGGTTCGTCCCTGGGCCAAATAAGTGACTTGTGCCAAATGCGACCTGTACTTTGTTTACAATTTAACATCAACAGACGGACAGACGGACATTCATAAATCGACTCAGAAAGTGGTTCTATGTATATTCACAAATGGGTCTATCTCGATTTCTTTTTCCTGTTACAAACATTTGCACAAAGACATAATACCCTGTACCTCAGTGTGGTGAAGGGTATAAAAACAGCACTTCTGGTTACCAGCGATTAGAGGCAACCCATTACAGTTTGTAGTGTTTTTGTGCAAAATAATCACACACACACACATAAGTGTAAACAGATGATTGGCCACAACAGAGCTGAAAGCCAAAAGCATGTTCAAGCCGTTATTTACATTTACGCCTCAATCAATTGGTGATGGAGGATTGTCATTAATATGGCCATCACATTGCCATTCTACGGATGGATGATTGCGATACAAAACTAAAATTTCATACAAAATATTTCTCAACTATATATGTACATATTTAAATGTATGTGTGGGTATCTTCAATAAATAGATGTTTTGAAAAAACAAGAATATATGTTAGGGTGTGGTCACTTTTAAAATAAATTTGTTTCAATTGGCCACAACAAGACGTGGAAAGGTGTGGATGTTTAAAGAATATTTTCAAAGACTAAAAATAGTCTTGCATTTTTTAGAAATATTGTTCAGACAAGGGTACATTTTTTGTAAAAATATTTTTTCAAGGTCTACCAAATGTTTGTGGATTACTACAAATATTTTTCAAGATTTTTTTTGTTTTTAAGAATATTTTTTCAAGGATTAGTACAAAGTTGATTTTTCCATTACACACTAATGTATCATTTTCGATATTTTTGTTAACAAAATTTTCTCCGATGATTTACCAATGTTGTTGACTACGGTTGAGTGTGTTGGTGTGTGTGCGTGTGGTTTTTACGTTGAATTTTGCCAAAAAAACTTTACTGTTTTTGTGTGTGTACGTTATATTCAATAATGTAAAACATCTAGTCGCAAACAGTTCAGGCTCAAATATGCTGAATCATATCTTTATAGTTTCCGTCCCACAAGCTATGCGATACTACACACACACACACACAAAATAATTCCCTCTGTCTACAATGTGTGACAATTTGCCATTGAAATAGGAAAAACAGGGAACCACAACTACAACAAATAAACTATAACATAAATAACAACATAAGCACCATGTGACAGTTGACATTTGTATGGGCTTTAGAAAAATAGAGAGTGGAAAAAAACTCGAAATATTAAAAATCCATGCGACAACACAAAGGGTGTCATCATTATTATGCCGTGAGCGTCTATGGTAGTCTTTGTTCCCTTTTTTCTAATACAACAGCAAAAACATGGGTGGGTAAACACTAGACATTTGTGGTTGCAAATATCGATATTTTTTCTAAAAAATTTAAATAACAAATTATTTGGGTAATACCGAATTTGTTGAATACTAATGAATATGTTGTGCTCCCTGTATTAAAAAAGGGTCTAAAAATTAGGTATTAAGATTCCTTTTTCCTTATATCTCTAGGAATTCTGTATTTTTAGTGCATTCCTTCAATATTTTCCATATCCATCCTTATTCCGCTTAAATCGTTAATAGTATCATTTCGGTTCGAAGATAACAAAAATCTGCCAGTTGCAAAGTAAATGTTTTCGCGTTTTCCCCACATTCCAGCATCAGCTGTTTTAGACGCATGCAGGTTGAGAATATCACCAGTCTGCTGATTTTAATAACCTCCACCATAAAATGGAGAGTGTATTAAATTTGCCATTAGGTTTTCAAAGGATCGAAATATTTACAAGTAACATCATAAAGTTTATATATTCCTGATGAAAATATAATCCTATGTCAATTTATACGTATCCGTCTGTCTCTTGATTCAGGATACAGATAGCAATATTTGAGATAGAGGCTTGCAAATTTGCAATGGCATTGCTATTGCTCCTAGGATGGTGAGTACTGCAAATGGGGTATATAGGTTCATTTTTTGAACTAATTATATTTTCCAATTGAGTAGAACTTCTTTCTACTAGAAATGAAGAAGAATTTAGCCGCATATTCCAACCGATGATGAAAATTGCTATAAAGGGTTCTGAAAGGCTGACTCATATACAAATTTGTGCGGTTTAAGTTGACCTTTATTTAACCTCATATAAAAGTTCGGCTTCTTTCTCGGTATTAATATTTTTTTACCCACTTTTCTCAGGAGAATGGCTATAATTTGATATCAAAAATAAAGTTTATGGTCCATTAACGGATCATTACCAAAAAAATTAAAGTCTTCATTGGTCCGAACCGAACCTACATGCAAAATTCCGTAACGATTGGTCTATAACTGGGGCCAATATTTTGTTTACAAATTATAATGGACAGACAGTCGGACTAGCGGACGGGCACATATGTCTAGGTCGACACTAGGGTTCTTATTTGGTACCAAATCTCCCTACTAAAAATCCACTTTTTCGGGTAGCACCCATATGACAGTACCCCCATTTTCGGTATTTTGGGGTTTTTGAGCACGTATTCCGCATTTTGCAGTTGTCCTAATATAACAGTGTTCCACCATAGAATGGGGGATATTCTGTACCAGAAGATGTCTGCTTCTTCCGTACAAAATAGCTAATTCTAAGACGATTTAGTCATCTGTTATAGTCATTCTCACTTCGGAGGATATCAGATAAACTAGAACGTCAGGTTCGAGAATGAACTATATCGCTTGGTAAAATCTTCGGTTTTGTTCCGCTTTTTGGTATGTTCCATAACATTTCATATTAATAACATTTCAAGTCTTCACTGTATTGTAATATGCCTTATATAAATATTTCAACTATTTCTGTTTACATCGAAAGTTTTAACCACAAGGTCAAGGTCTTTCGCTAGAGTATAGTTCGACGTGGATTGGAACTTCAATTTCAATTAACTGCAGTATAGCTATTGTATACTGTTTCAGACTTATGTCTAGAAGGCTCCAACGTGTATAAGCAACATTCGTACAGAATTCTGAGGCAGGTGAGAAGGTTCAGCTGGACAGATGAATAAGTGCAATACCGTGTGATCCTAGTTCACATCCTAGGTATGTGATAGGTATAGTGTCCTGTAGGAATTGGGGCGGTTGTATGATCTTGACCTGAGCGGTGCTAAGACTACTCTTGGCTGTATAAGCCGCTACTTTCCTCAGGTCACTATGGATTTTCTCCGAGTATAATATTTATATTGGAATGTTCTACTGCATCTGTTTGCATGCCATTAATGCCAAATTGTCAACGCTATACCATTGGTTCACTCTCTCTAGATCTTGAAGATGTTCCTGAGTATGCTGCAATTTTTGGGGTTGATGGTGGTAATGACAAATTAATTTTAATTTTAATTAATTTTGAATAAGAGTAGCCCCTGGTAGTGTGGTGGGCGATGTCATTCGGAGGTATTAGTATTTGTGGAGGTTACACTTGTTAATTTCGTGACTGAGGATGTCAAGACAGCCACAGCAGTATCAGTCAATTAGAGAGTTATTTGTCAATACGGAGCTAACCTTATATAAATGATATTTTAAAACATGAATATATATTGACTATTATCTGTAAATATGTATGTGAGCCTTCAAGAATCCTATATACCAAATTACGTACACAAAATACCGAAAATAGAAAGTACCGTTATATAAGAACTATAACAAGACGAAAGCCGATTGAAAAACGGAAGAACGCTGGTACCATTCTATGGTTATCACAATTGGATCAATATTGATAAATTTTGGTATGAAAAATTTCAACTGAATTGGAATATAAAGCCGACCATATGCGTTATATGCGTTGTCCTTGACCATAAAGCGAACATATCCGACTGTGTAAGCACCTATACAAATTTAAGTTTAACTCCCACATCCGAATACATACAACAATATAAATGGTATAACTTTAAAAGTCAACCACTCCTCTTGAATATACTGTGATTTTCTCGGGTCTATGTCCCTCAGGAATACAAATTTTGCCATAGAATAATAACATTTTGTAATTTTTCACACAAAAGTCAGGGTCTATTTGATCCGATTAATAACGATCGATTTTTATCAAAACAGGCATGCTTATTCTTTGGCTTATGTTTTGCGGTCCCTGGAGCAACCAGAAAAAAACAAAATGCCGAATAATGGGAGTTTACCCGTGAACTTGATAATTTTTGATAGGGAAATATACAATATTACAAAATATGTGGTTGAAACACATACTCAAACTCCCCAATATATAAAAATGTAGACCAATATCGATTATTTTTAGTAGGAAGATTTTTTACCTAATGAGAACCCAAAATACAAAAATGCAGCTGATTAAGTTGAAACAGGTGCCCAAAAGTTTTAAAACGCCGAATATTGGGGGGTACGGTTATATGGCTGCTACCCCGAAAAATGAGCCAATACTGATCGCTTTTCTGCCCAATAAAAATCCAAATATAATATATATGTTCAATACCAAACATCCTATTATAGGGATTTCAAATATTTAACTATACCACACATAATTTGTTCGTCATAACGATTGTCACATATTCGAATTATATTCCCGTTAACTTTAATGTTTGTTTTATGACATTGCCTCAGACCGTCGTCAGATGTTATTTATTGTACAATTCTATAAAAGTTTTAAAACGTGTGCCCCAGCTAACCATCAAACACACACACACATACACAAACCATATGCGGGGACGTGTTTAAGTGTCAAAATAAATATGTAGTTGCCGGCACTGAAAATCCTGTGTACCCCTTTCAAATATGGTTCGAAGTCACACACATACTCACTCATTTCGGCACACATACACCTCCCATTAACGTTGAGTATGAGAAAATGGTCCTTTTTGTGGTTAGACAAAATAGTGAGCGTGATACGCTCCACCAACTGGAAGAAACCGTAGAAGAGTGCCAGAGGTGTACAATTTTTTTCGACTCTCATATAGTTGAGGGATTTGGTAGATTGAATGCTGGGCTATTGTTTGCCTATGAACTATGCCAGTAACCTGCACTCAGCAAACATTTATTGGCCTGAAAATCTCGTTCGTTCGTTGTAACCGAAAAAAACGGGGCGAATAAGAAAACAAAATGGGTCACCATAAAAGTCTGCAGTGAAAAAGTGTTCAAAATTATGGCGATGTCTATGTTACACGGTTGAGAGTGAGTATATATGTGTATATGTGAGTATGTATGTGTTATATGTTTTTAACCCGCATTAAGTTTACTTGTTTGTGTGCGTGCATTGACTTGTAGTGGTGTTTATGGTGCAAAATTTATAGCGGCTAAAACCATTTCACTTCCTACTTCGCCTTTAGTCATGAGTGAAGTTTTTGCCAGAGATAGCAATCAGTCAAGCGTGTGGAGATTGTTGTTTTTTGTTGCTACAGCTTAGCCGAGGTAGAGGGAAAAGGGATAGACATGCAGGGGAACATGTGTATTCTTCCTGGATACTGATGTTCTAGTCATTCATTCGTTTGCTGATAAATGATTTAACATTAAGCCGTTTTTTTATGTTGTTGTTGTTTTGTGGTTTTACGTTTAGTATTGACCTCTGCGATAACGTCAGTGAAAGGATTTGCGGAACACGCGACGAAGAAAAATGTCGCAATAACTTTCGAATTTTGTTTTCTTCGTTGTTATTTATACCCTACACAACTATGTTATCAGGGTATTATAGTTTTGTGCAGCCCCAAAAGTTTGTAACGCCGCGAAATATTGGTCCTAGACCCACCTTTAAGTATACCGATCGTCATATCTCGACTAGCTGAGTCGATCTAGACATGTGTGTCCGTCCGTCTGTCCATTATAATTTGTAAACACGATACAGGCCACAGTTATGGACCAATCATCACGAAATTTTGCATGTAGGATGGGTTCTGGCCAGTGAAGACCCCTATTGTTTTTGGAAAATATCGGTTAATATTTAGGGGATGAAATGGACCAAAAACTTTATTTTTTTCGGTTTTTCTGGTCGCTCCAGCGGCCGCAGTAATGGCCCAAACACCGCGAATTTTTGCATAGAGAAGGGGATCGGGTCAAAGAATAAGCATGCCTGTTTTGATAAATATCGGTCAATATTTAGCGGGTCAAATGTACCCTAACTTTTGTGTGAAAAATGACAAAATTTGTATTCTATAGCGTGTATATTTACCACTGAAGGACATAGACCCGAGATGTTGACAGTATATCTAAGAGGAGTGGTTTACCTTTAATTGATGCCAATTATATTGTCGGATGCTGGAGTTACACTAAAATATTTACAGGTGCTTATGTATTCATATATTATTTAGTAACCTATTAACACACTGTATAGCGCTGATCGCTGTGAAATGTTCCATGAGGATCTAGTTATGGTCAAGGACAACACCTAAAATGTTGGGTGATAATCAGATAATAATTTTTCGGATGAAGTGGACCGAAAACCTAATTATTTGTACTTTTCGAGTTGAAAGCCGAACATCACAACACAACCCACGGTGAAGGGAATCTGGAATCAAGTAATTAGAGAAAATATCGCGAAATATTGCCCAATCTCAGAATATGGAACCACAGAAAGTTAGATTTTCATGGAAGTTGTGTAGGGTATCGTATGGTCGGCCCCGTCCGACTGTACTGCTCTGCTCACTGGTTGTTGTTTAGTTTATAACCTATATTGCTGCGGCATTTTTATACCTTTCACCACACTGTGGTACAGGGTATTGTCTGTCAGTCTGTTGGTGTTAAATTGTAAACAAAATACAGGTCGCATTTATGATCCGAATTGGATGAAATTTGAACTGTGTTTGCCCCAAGGACGAAACCTATTGAAATTGGGAAAAATCGGTTCAGATTTAGATATAGCTCCCATATATAGCTTCGTCCGATTTTAGGTAAGTAGCCCACGAAAGTCCCTGGAAATCTTTTAATTTGCACGATATTTGGCACAGCGTAATGAATAAGGTCTAGAATGATGTCTGCCAAGTTTCGTGAAAATCGTTTAAGATTTAGATATAGCTCCCATATATATCTTCGTCCGATTTAAAGTAAATTGTGTACCAAAGTCCCCATATATCTTTCGATTTGCACGAAAATTGGCACAGCGTACTGAATTAAGTCTAGAAAGATGTGTCAAAGTTTCGTATAAATCGGTTCAGATTTAGATATAACTCCCATATATATGTTCGTCCGATTTTATGTAACTGGTGCACCAAAGTCCCAATATACGTTTCGGTTTGCATGAATTTTGGTATAGGGTACTGAAATAAGGGAACCACTCCCCCCCCCCCCCCCCCCCATTCACGATTTTAATTTTTCAAGATTTTCAATGGGCTGGTAAATGAATACAAATGCTAGTTAAGGTTTGTAACTTTGCACATATATATTTGAAGATTTAAAAATTAAGAAAAGTAATTTACAAAAAATTTTTGTTATTGTTTTGTTGTTGTTTTTTGTAATTAAAGAAAAGTCCTTATTTTTGATGGCGGGCATGATAACTCCTCACTGGAACATCGGAATCCGAAAATTCCAACGGTGTTAGAAAGAGTACATGTCTGGCTCTCGTATGAACTAGGATTATTGACTTCGCTCTAAAATTAACAAAATGGTGGACCTTTGAAAAAATATTTTTGGAAAATCGCCGATTTTTTACCAAAAACCAAGTTAAAAAATAAGGAAGATCTTCACCGATTGGCTTTATCCTAGTTCATACGAGAGCTATACACTCCCAGAGAAACGTTGCAAAATTTGGAACCGATTGGATTATTAGTTTTTGAGTTATCGTGCCCGCCATTCGCAAAAAAATGTTTAGAGAAAAACGCGTTTAAAGTTTGAGAAGCCCTTCA
Source organism: Musca vetustissima (assembly GCF_032173495.1). Taxonomy (NCBI): domain Eukaryota; kingdom Metazoa; phylum Arthropoda; class Insecta; order Diptera; family Muscidae; genus Musca; species Musca vetustissima. The sequence goes on along the minus strand of NW_026875510.1, from coordinate 5,721 downwards.
GCCGTCACTTGATGCTGACACAATAAATCGGCTATATCTTCAAGAGTTCTTGAGATTTTCACTTGAAATTTTGTAGAGACATTCTTTAATCAGTGTAGATTCGAATTATATCAACAAAAATTTTAACCCCGAGAAAGGGGGGTCCCCTTAAGTCTAACATTTTGTTGCTAAGCTTCTTGAAAAGATCATAGCTAGGCCGATTGACACAACGTACTGATGTAATATAAATTAGTCTCTGGCAAGTTTCCCGGAAATCGGTTCAGATATAGATAAGGTAACAAATACTGTCGTCTTTTAGGATACATATGTAGAATATACCCAAAGTTGTGAAGGGTATCATATAGTCGGCCCAGTCCGACTTTACTACTTTCCTTCCTGGTTTAGTTTGAGATATATTCTGTAACATGGCGTTCAGAAAAAGTAGTAAAGTCGGACTATATGATACCCTTCACCACCTTTGTTCACCTTTGTTCATATGTATCCTTACAATTGCATGTCACTGTTCCCTCGAAGGAACATACTCATGACTTTCTGCAACCTATGATAAATTTAATTACAATGGGACAAATTTATAGATAACGATTTATAGCAAAATTGATACACGATATTCGGAACGCCGCACTGTTAAAAATTCAATTTCAATCAGGCACCCGTTCGAAATATATATGAAAGCTATGCTGCATGGATATACAGGGACTTTGGTGCACCATTTACATAAAATCGACGAAAATATATATGGGAGCTATATCTAAATCTGAACTGATTTACCACTCGTCATTTTAGACCCAATTCAGTCCGCTATGCCAAATTTCGTGCAAATCGAAGGATTTATAGGGACTTTGGTGTACCATTTACGTAAAATCGGACGAAAATATATATGGGAGCTATATCTAATTCTGGACCGATTAGCAGAAAACTTTACACACATCATTCTAGACTTAAATTATTACGTTATGCTAAATTTCGTGCAAATCAAAGTGATATATCGGGACTTTGGTACACCAAAAACATAAAATCCGGCGAATATATATATATATATATATGGGAGCTATATCTAAATCTGGACCGATTTTCAGAAAACTTAACACACATCATTCTAGAACTAAATCTGAACCGATCCTCACGAAATTTAACACACATCGTTATAGACTTTGTTCAGTACGCTATGCAAATTTCATGCAAATCGGATATATAGGGACTTTGGTGCACTATTTACCTAAAATCGGACGAAAATATATATGATAGCTATATAAAAATCTGAACCGCTTTTTTCCAATTTCAATAGGATTCGCCCTTGGGCCAAATAAATGAGCTGTGCCAAATTTCATCCAATTCGATTAATAACTCCGATCTCTAGTCTGTTTACAATTTAACATAGACACACGGACGGACAAATGGAAGGACATGCATAAATCGACTTAAAAAGTGATTCTATGCATATTCTCAAAACGAACCATGTGTCTATCTCGTTTTATTTTGCCTGTTACATATATATGCATAAAGACATAATATACTGTACAACAGAGCGGCGAAGAGGGGCTGAAAATGTAGTATTTTGAGGAAATAAACACATGTTCGATCCTGCATTGCCTTATCAATATCGGTGTTTTGAGATTTTAGGAAAAAATCACAATTTATAACTGCTGAAATTTGAATTTCATGTGCATTGTGGCTTACAACAATCGATTGGTACAATTGTTGGTATATGTTCACTTGTTGGTATGTTCCATATATCCGCCATTATTTGTTATATAAGAAGTCTCCACAGTACAACATAGTTCCTCTTGGGGTGGAAAATTCCATTGCTAATAAACGTCAATACTCTATGGAGACAATTTTATGAATTTAATGTTAAAAACTTCGACAACAATTTAATCTTTTTGTGCCCCCAAATTTAACGTGTTTTAACGTTACCAATTATAGATTAAGGAATTTTGTAAGCCCTGCTCATTTATTTTAATTGGACAATACATTTAATAATGTTCGCAATTTTTAATAGTATTTCGCAATGGAAAACTATTTGAGAGCAATGTATATACCTTCGTATTGTGCAAATTATCCACAACATTTTTTTATTAACACATATTATTTTGACAGGTCTTGAATAATTGTTGTAAAAAAGTACACACAATGACTTGTTGATCCTGCACAACACCATTCACACATGACATGAATAGATGAATGGTTTACCACATAGTCATCAATCACTTTTAATTGTTTTTGTTTTTAAATGGCGGAAGGAAGTCAGAATAAAACAAGCTTAGAAGAGGCATGTATACAATGGAGCCGTGGATTATGAAAAGAATATTTTTTAAAGTTCATTACAAGGCGTGGATTTTGAAAAGAATATTTTTTAAAGTTCATTACAAGGCGTAGATTTTGAAAAGAATAGTTTTTAAGGGAAAAGAATAGTTTTTAAGGGTCATTACAAGGCGTAGATTTTGAAAAGAATAGTTTTTAAGGGTCATTACAAGGCGTAGATTTTGAAAAGAATAGTTTTTAAGGGTCATTACAAGGCGTAGATTTTGAAAAAGCGTAGATTTTTTAATAGGAATTTTTTGAAGGTCCTACAAGGCGTAGATTTTGAAAAGAATAGTTTATAAGGGTCATTACAAGGTGTAGATTTTGAAAAGAATAGTTTTTAAGGCTCATTACAAGGCGTAGATTTTGAAAAGAATATTTTTTAAGGGAAGTCCCAAATAATCTATAGTACTGGAAATTTATTAATATTTTTTTCTTTTTTTTAAATTCTAGCTTTAGAAAAATATTTTAAAATGTTTTCTATATATAAGAGAACTTTATACAGATAGTATCTAGTATGCCTACATTGATGATTTAATTATCTCACCTACTAATTATGATTTTTCAAGTACTCTCTAACCCAAAAATACACACAAAAAGAAATATGTAATAAATTTCCTTCTGAGCACCATATTTAAATGTATGCCCAATGAATTTCATCCATGTGAACTTAATCTGAAAAAGAAATATGCATTTCTTTTTTCGTCTGCTCATATAGAAAGTTGCCGATTATTGTTCTTTCCATCGCATTTTTTGTAAAGGTAGTGCACATTGTATGAGATGGTGCTTGTTGTAATAACATGTTTATACTTTAAGACCCATTTAATATGAAATTGTTTTACTTACGTTCTCCACACTGAAAGATAAATATCTCTTTTTAAGTATCGTCGAGTCTTTTGGTGTAGGTTCATGAGTATGAAAGAATTGTTCCTTTTTAAAGATGTTGTTGGCATGAAGCCAAGCAAGAAATGGATTCTTAAGAATATGAATTTTTTGGCAATTCATTTGAAAAATATATACTTTATATATTTTTCCATATATGCGAAAATGGAGATATTAAAATTATTAAATATATTTCAAACATTTTATATTTATAACAAAGAAATACAGGTATTTTTTTATTATGTAAAAATCGATGGAGATGCTTTAACAAATTTTACCCTGGAAGTAGACCTTTACCCTTACGTCTGCAGTAGTCCTTAAATTTTTTTTTATACATACATGCCTGATGTGGTCTTGTTGCAATACTCTTTGATAAATCCACGCCTGTTGTAGTCCTTGAAAATATATTTATTAATAAATCCACGTCTATGAATTTTGGTCCTTGTTTAATAATTATTTAATAAATCCACGCCTTTTTTGGTCCTTGAAAAAATATTCCACGCCTGTTGTGGTCCTTGAAAAAATATTGTACACCTGTTTTGGTCCTTGAAAATATTTTTTAAGGACCTGTTTTGATCCTTGAAAAAATATTCCACGCCTTTTTTGGTCCTTGAAAAAATATTCCACGCCTTGTATTGGTCCTTGAAAAAATTGTCCACGCCAATTTTGGTCCTTGAAAACTTTTTCCACGTCTGCTTTGGTCTTTGAAAAATTTTTCCACGCCTGTTTTGGTCCTTGAAAAAATATTCCACGCCTGTTTTGGTCCTCGAAAAATTATTAAACGCCTGTTTTGGCCCTTGAACAAATATTCTTTAATAAATCCACGCATGTTTTGGTCCTTGACAAAATTGTCCACGCCTGTTTTGGTTCTTGAAAAAATTGTCCACGCCTGTTTTGGTCCTTGAAAAAATATTCCACGCCTCTTTTGGTCCTTGAAAAATTTTTCCACGCCTGTTTTGGTCCTTGAAGAAATATTCCACGCCTGTTTTGGTCCTTGAAAAAATATTCCAAGCCTGTTTTGGTCCTTGAAAAAATATTCCACGCCTGTTTTGGTCCTTGAAAAATTTTTCCACGCCTGTTTTGGTCCTTGAAGAAATATTCCACGCCTGTTTTGGTCCTTGAAAAAATATTCCAAGCCTGTTTTGGTCCTTGAAAAAATATTCCACGCCTGTTTTGGTCCTTGAAAAAATTGTCCACGCCTGTTTTGGTCCTTGAAAAAATATTCCACGCCTGTTTTGGTCATTGGAAAAATATTCCACGCCTGTTTTGGTCCTTTAAAAAATTCCCTTTAATAAATCCACGCCTTTTTGGTTCTTGAAAAAATATTTTTAATAAACCTACGCCTGTTGTGGTCTTTGAAAAATATTCTTTAATAAACCTACGCCTGTTGTGGTCTTTGAAAAATATTCTTTAATAAATCCACGCCTTTTTGGTTCTTGAAAAAATATTTTTAATAAACCTACGCCTGTTGTGGTCTTTGAAAAATATTCCTTAATAAATCCACGCCTTGTATTGGTCCTTGAAAAATACTCTTTCATAAATCCACGCCTGTTGTGGTACTTGAAAAAGATATTGTTTTATAAATCCACGCCTTGTATTGGTCCTTGAAAAATATTCTTTCCACGCCTTGTGTGGGTCAAACCTAAGAAAGGTGATCAAATTAAAATTATAATCCTTTATTCTACAATGCTGATCCCATAGATGAATGATTCCAATTAATTTAAAAGAAAATTTGTATTATTCATTTTGAAAATTAATTGGAAGCGTGAATGAAATTTAAATAACGTTTGATATCCATGTGACCTTTTTAAGGATTTTACATATTTTCAGTATTTTCCTGAGCCTTTTATTATACACCTTTTATCGGCTGTCTGTGGGTCATTATGAATTTAGACATAACATTGAAGTAATCTGTCATGACTGTAACTGTGCTGACCTTTTGCAAAAAAGCAGATAAGAAGCAAAAAAGGAATATCCTTAATTGTGTCGAAAATTAAATCGTCTTTAAGTTGTTCTGCATTTTTAATACGGAGCACAATTGGGAACATTTTCTTAGGATGGTCTTTTAGATTTTAACGTTCACAAACTCATAAAGAATTTGGTTATTATTTATTTATATTTTCATATACAAATAATTTATTCTTGTCTACATTTTCACAAAGAAAATCATTTTTTAGGTTATGTTCGCGAATATGACCCTCACTGCAACCCTCAGAGTTGTTATACAAATTGATGTTGTTTTGGGGTTTCTAGGAACATTATTAAAATCCTATTTCCCCACTGTAGGAAGTTTTTGTGTATAAAATAAATAGAAAGCTGAAAGAAAAGGGCAGTCATTTTTCGTTTTTCTTTTCAAAATAAAATTCACAGATGAACGCTAAAATTCCCTTTTTTTGTTTTGGCTAAACCATGGATTTATCATCAGTTCTAAACACATAAACATTGGCCACAATTTGTTTCCACAATGTTTCTTAGTGTGTGTGTGTGCTTCTTTGAACCCTAACATACTCTGCTCTTAATGATGTTTGTGTTAGTAAC
>NW_026875509.1:0-17726 GCF_032173495.1 Musca vetustissima | reverse complement strand
ATCAAGTTGTACCAAATATTACATACACATAGATATACGATATGCTTCCATATCTCAATTCTATATTCAAACATCAACCATTAGTCCAAATCTATGGGTTTCTTTTCGTACTCTCTCCGTTCACCAAAATCCATCTTAATTCCCAATTTGAAGACTTCAGCTCTATCTGTTCACCTAAATCCAACTTCCACCAAATTTAGTACCATTTAGTACTTTTCGTACAAATAAGTACGATTTTTTAAAGCTAATTCCGATTATCAAGATTCCATCTCTACACACTCAACTGAAGGTAAATAGTACGGAATTTAGTACCATTTTACACTTTTTATACACATAAGTACGAATGTCTTAAACCATTTCCGTACATCAACACCACTTCCCAACCTGTATTCCATTTAAAATGTCAAGATTCCAGCTATATATGTTCAATATATATATACAATAGGAACTAAATTTAGTAAAGTTTAGTACCTTTAGTACAACAATTTTCATAGCTCTTCCCGTTCGCTAATTTATTTGGTAAAAACCCTTTTGCACATAACTTTCTGCATACATTCACCCCCATAATGATTCCAAATTTAAATTTAAATGTACCAAATTTAGTACACAGTAGTACAAATTTCCAAACTTTCACAGTTATCCTAAATCCAAGTTTCAGAATTCCAACTCTATCGGTTCATCCACAATTCAATTTGTACCAAATTTAGTACACAGTAGTATGAATTTCAAAAACCTCCAACTTACCCTAACCCTACAACCCCACAGTTCGTTTTCATACCCCGTTCACCCTCAATTCAAATTGTACAAAATTTAGTACATAGTAGTACCAATTTCCAAATCTTCCTACATACCCCAATCCTACACCCCCATAGTGATCCTAAATCCAAGTTTCAGGATTCCAACTCTATCGGTTCATCCACAATTCAATTTGTACCAAATTTAGTACACTGTAGTACGAATTTCCAAAACTTCCTAAATACCCCAATCCTACACCCCCACCGTTATCCTAAATCCAAGTTTCAGGATTCCAACTCTATCGGTTCACCTACAGTTCAAATTGTACGTTATTTAGTACACAGTAGTACGAATTTTGAAAACTTCTTGCTTACCCCAAACAGAGATGCTAAATCCAAGATTAAGGATTCCAAATCTATCGGTTCATCCACAATTCAAATTGTACCAAATTTAGTACACATTAGTAATAATTTTTAAAACTTCCTACATATATCGATCTTACACCCCAACAGTGATCCTGACTCCAAATTTAATGGTTCTAGCTCTATTGGTTCGCATAAAATTCAAATTGTACCAAATTTAGTTCCATTTAGTACCCATGAATATAAATTACTGAAACTGGGTAAGAAGAATTCCAAAACTACGTACATTCCCAATCCTACACTCCGACGGTAATGTTAATTTCAAATTTCAGGATTCCAGCTCGATTTGTATCTCCAAATTAAATTTGTACCAAATATAGTATCATATAGTACTTTTCGTACACATGAGTACACGCTTTCAAAACCATCTCCTTAAATGGACTCTACATCTCATCCCTAATTCGCATTCCAAATTTCAAGTTTTTAGCTCTATCAATTCACATGCTACGAAATTGTACAAAATTAAGTACAATTTAGTACTTTTCGGATATTTATACTTCGAATTTCCAAAAACCCGTACATCTATCCTACACTCAGCGACAACCAAGCCAAATTTCAGAGTTCTAGCTCTACCGGTTCGCCAAATACAAATGGTATCACATTTAGTACTTTTTAGTACTTTTCGTACCGTTCTAGTACGAATTTCCAAAAACGCTTTTGTACATCTTCCTAACTTTACATCAGTGACCCACATTCCAAATTTCAGAATTCTAGCTCTTCCCGTTCGCCTAATACAAAGGGTACCATATTTGGTACATTTTAGTACTTTTCGTACCCTTTTAGTTCGAATTTCCAAAAACCCAGCCTTATCTCACGCCTACACACCAACACCAACCCACACTCAAAATTTCAAGCTTCTAGCTTTAGCCGTTTCGTCTGGGCGATGATCTGTCAGTCACTCACTCACTCAGTCACTTAACACTAAGCTCTTTTATATTATTACATATTAACAATTTTGTTCTTTTAATTTTTAGGACTTTTTTCTGGCACTTTTTTAAAAATATCTAGCACTTTCTAGCATTTTTTTTCAACAAAATCTAGCATATTTTCTCAACAGAGTTTTGGCAACACTGCTCAGAGTTGACCGTCCCATTAACCCATTTATCTCCAAGATTAAATGTTTATATTTGTTAAGAAAAAAAACACTATTTAGGGTAAATAGAGCCCAAAAATTTATAGAGACTGATAGATACTCTCCTATCCGTCTTTTCACGATTAACAAAAAATTGGGACTTCAGTGGTGACTTTGAATTTGGGTTTATCAGCAATAACGTTTTACCGTCGGATTGAAAATGTTTAAACATGGATTTGGCTGAACCGATCACTTGTTTCCAGTTGGCCATTGTTCCATGGCTCGTAGTTTCCCGGGTAGAGCATTTTCTTTCACTCAAGATCCGGATGGACTCTGCAGTAATTTTTTAACATTTCTTCATTTTGAATAGTTTCATTTAGTGCCAGATACTTAATGGGAACAAAATTTAATTTTTTTAACTGTTAATTTTATGACGTAAAAATGCACAAAATTTGTTTACATTTTCTATGCATAATTAAAAAAATTATGCTGTTCCAAAAATCTAACGGTTGAGCACTTGAAAACTAATATTCATCAATGTTTCATATAGATAATTATTTTATTGAGTTTAATTTGAAAAATGCAATCTCTACCATTATTTATTTTCTTTTCTTATCATTTTCTTATCAATTCTCAAAAATTGTTTAGAAAATCAGGAAATATTAATAATATGTCTGAGCTTATAATTTTTAACTTTAATTCATCCGAGAACATAATATTTAATATGAGCTTTTGCGAAAGCCAATCTCGCTTTCCTATTTTTTCAGAAATAAAATGGCTTTCTTGATTGCTTTCGGGCATGTAGACCCGCATTATTTATGTCCGTCCGTCTGTCCATCTAAAAAACACATGTCGCATATATGATCCCAATGAGATGATCATTTATTTGACCCTAGGACTAACTCAACTGAAATTGGATATAATCGATTCAGATTTAGATACAGCTCCTATACACTGAGACAAAATTTTGTACAATGAAAAATTTCGCTGTTGCAAACAAAAATTTAATGAGTTTTGTTAAAACCAGTTTTGATTTGGAATCTAAATCTATCAAAATGACGCACCAAATACCCCGAATTTCACCATTAACGTTGCGTCTTGTCTTCATGCAAATTGTGCACAAAATAATCAACGTCCGATTCAAAAGAATTTTTTTAATTCAACGGCTTCTTCGCCCAAATCAAGTTTACTTGCAAGGAAATTGTAAAGGACAATATGTTTCCTTGATTTATTTTAGTTTATTTAAATATATTTCCGAAGTGTTTAGTTTGACTTATGATGCACTTTTACGCAATACTTTTTACATCTTAACTTTTTTGTCCATGTTTCTATTTCAATTTCATTAAAAAAATAATTATTTTCAAAAGTCAAAATTAATATACTTTTTACCTAAAAACTGTCCAAATTACATATAATGCATAGTTATTTTTTCCTTAAGTTTTTTATCAAACTACAATTACTAAAATGTGAAGCTATTCAATGTTATTTCAAAATATTCTCCAATTCCTACATATCTTACTAAAGTTAATCAGGTTTTACAATGTATTTTGTACATACAATCATTGATATTTTTATATTTAATCGGAGGTACCTTTTATACGATCATCGATTTATTTAAGTTTTATACAAGCTAGAAGAAATATTACAGAACCAAAACTTAAATTAGTCCACACCCCTTGTGTAGAAGAAAATGGGGGGTTAAAGAATTATGAGGGATAGCAGTTGAAAACATTTACAACGTAACAAAAAACGGCTTACATACACTTTTCTTACCCGCTGGCCCTCCAAATATGGGATAGATTGTTGAGGAACTGAGGGACGGTTGTTGTTTGTGCAGAGATTTACCGTTTTCTACTTGACATTTCCAAAAGTTTAAGTTTTAATTTATGACAACGTTTTCTATAACTCGTTACCCGTTCGCTCATATAGAATTCAGTCAGAGGACCATTCACAACGTAACTGCACACATACACACACACACAACACCCATCCATGGCAAGTGAAAAAGAACCAACAGAGACGAGACATTAAGATACGTTCGGTTATTATGAAAAATATGGAAACGAACGACAAGAACTGCAAGGAGAGATGTCCTCAAACAGGATATCTGAAATGTAAAGGGGAAGCAGCAACAACAAAAACAACACAACTCGTACTCCCACTTACCTTGTTGTAGAATTTTTTCCATGTGTACTCTTCTATCCATGTTCAAACGGATGTGTTTAACACACCAGCAAAGACAACTCCACAACAGATTTGGAACATTTGTACGTTACACCCCCGAATTGTTGTGTTTTCTTGCTTTTGTTTTTGTTCAATGGCCAAAAAGGTGTGTGGGTACATTTTGAATTATTACATTTATCCCAATTCTCTGGGCTGCAAATAAAACACAACAAATCTTTTAAAATATTTATAGAAAATATTAACAAATATCACATAAATAAGCATTAAATGCGTCCGTGCTTGAAATATCCTAGTATAGGTTAAGGTGGCAATGAGAAACTTTTGTTTTGGAAAATAATTATTGTACAGAATCAGCAACGCCTTGATTTCGATAAATGGTTTATTGATAATCTGTGTAATAATTTAACTGGAATTGTTTAACAGGACAATGTAATTTTAATAGTAAAATAAAAAGAGGATGGAAACAAGTGTGGTTGGGAATGATTTGAATTAGATCAAATGTTTATGACACTACTAGTAACGAAAATGAGCTCTAATCCATAACAGGGTTAATTGATATACGAATAAATAAATAACAAATCAGTTTTAGTAATACTATTTGTTCCTACGTCTTGGGGTCTACGAACAGTATTAAATGGCGAAGAATATTTTAGGAGATCTTTATATGAGAACTATATTAAACCATGGACCATAACTTAAAATTTTATGCTAGATAATGGTTTACCCTCAAATAACTCAAACAATTTAAACTCCGCCGCCTGTGTTGGAAAATGAACTTGAACTATGAAACATACCTGAATGCGGTAGGATTTTTATATGGAGACAAAGTGAAAACATAGAAACTCTAAGAAGTCGAAATTCAAATTTCGGTTGGAAAATGGGAGAGTTTATCAAAACATGGAACGATGTTTCTCCTTTTTGATCCCAGTAGTAGTACAAAATTGCATTGTCGGTATTCCAGATGACTCAGGAACACATGTCTTTTGACATCTGTCATAGTACGATGTTAAGTCAATTTTTTTTTCTTTTCAGTTCAAAGTCTGACAATGACGATAATGGATTGATTAAATATGTCATAACGCATATAAATTATCATCGGTTCCGCCACAGCCACATATCGTGCTTGAAGGCTTGGAAATAGGTAAGCAATTGGCAAACATGTGCAGAAATTTGAATATTGTAAGACCTGTGCGTTTATACTTTGATTGGATGCTTGAACAAGACCACACACTAATCAAGAATATACTTTGTGGGGTCTCCGGTGAATATTTTGGAGGTGTCGAAATGGACAAATTTAATATTTACTTCACCTTATGGTGGAGGGTATAATAATATTTTTATGTATTATATTTACGTTTACTTTTGAAAAAAAAAAAAAACAGTAAGTATAAGTACTATATGATACCCTTCACCACTTGGGTATATTGTACATATGTATCCTTACAATTGCATGTCCCTCGAAGAGACATACTCATGTCTTTCTGCATCCTATGATAAATTTTATTTCATTCGGGCAGATTTAGAGTCACTTGCGTGCCATGGTACACATTTATATAAAACTATTTATAGCAAAATTGATACATGATATTCGGTACGCCGCACTGTTAAAAATTTAATCTCAATAACACACACGTGGGAGCTAAACCTGAACCGATTTTCATGAAACTTAGCACACATCATTCTAGACTCAATTCAGTACGCCATGCCAAATTTCGTGCAAATCGAAGAATATATAGGGTCTTCGGTGCACCATTTACATTAAATCGGACGAAAATATATATGGGAGCTATATCTAAACCTGGACCGTTTACAGAAAACTTAACACACATCATTCAAGACATAATTCAGTACGCTGTGCCAAATTTCGTGCAAATCGAGAGATATATAGGAATTTAGTACACCATTTACATTAAATCGGACGAAAATATATATGGGAAATATATCTAAATCTGAACCGCTTAATTCAATACGCTGTACCAAATTTGGTGCAAATCGAAAGATATTGAAGAAATTTGGGGCACATTAAATCGGACGAAAATATATATGGGGGCTATATCTACATCTGAACCGATTTTCCCGAAACATAGCACACATCATTCTAGGCCTAATTCAGTACGCTGTGACAAATTTCGTGCAAATCGGAAGATATATTTACGTTAAATCGGACGCAAATATATATGGGAGCTATATCGAAATCTGGACCGATTTTCAGGAAACTAGAATGATGATCTAGAATGATGTGTATCATTCTAGACCTAATTTAGTACGCTGTGCCAAATTTCGTGCAAATCGAAAGATATATAGGGACTTTGCTACACCATTTACCAGGGTGCGCAAAAATTCGCTCGCGAATGATTCAAAATACATTCTTTTCGTTTTGTGCTCATTTTAAGAATGAATTTATGGCGATAAATTCTTTACGAAACGAGCATTCGCCAAAGAATGTTCGCACACAAATAACAAACGTTTCGTTTCGTTTAGTGGTTGAAATTCTTTCTGACATTCTCTCACGAATGAAAACAAACATTCCCGAATTCTCGAGAATGCTCAAAACGGCAACAACAATAACAACAAACGTTCGTGAACGAAAACAATCACCGATCAGTCTCGTTACAGCTGTTCATGAAGGCGGTTGTGTTATCGCTTGTTTTCATGATTTTGATCGTAGCAATGTATTATTGCAGACGACGTTTTTCGAGAGAGCAAGAGTTACTCTCACGCACTTTGTGTCTGTGTGACCAAACAAATGCATATGTATTTGTTGCCGACCGCTGCACACATTCTTTTATTGTTTGTGTGTGTTTTTATGATATCTTTGTTTGTTGTTGTTTTTAACAGTGCTCGCGAGAATTCGCGAACATTTGTTTTTTGAGTTTTTCAAAAGAATATTCTTCAGCAAGGAATGCTTGCGAAAGAATGAATCGACGACGCTTGCAGCGAAATTTTATCGTTCGTGAATTTTTCGTACAATGCGAAAATTCGCGAGAGAATGCAAATGCTTGTGCATTCATTGTAACTTTATCATTCGCGATAAATTGAAAACATTCGAATTCTCGCCCGTGAGCATTCGTGAGAAAGAGTGTATTTTAATCATTCTTCGCAGACGGACGGACGGACATGCATAAATCGACTTAAAAAGTGATTCTATTCATATTCTCAAAAGGAACCCTGTGTCTATCTCGTTTCCTTTTGCTTTTACAAACATATGCACAAAGACGTAATACCCTGTACCACAGTGTTGTGAAGGGTATACAAATCCACGGAACGGCTTTCTTCCCATCTAACTTTTCATTTTTTTCACTCCACCTCTGCTCTTCATGCTAACGATACAATGTTGATGTGTTTGAAATTTACAAATGGTAAATCAACGTTTTTGTTGCAACAACCTAAATAATACAACTTTTGAAAACAATGTAATAAAATTAATAAAAAATTATGTACGCAATTTCACGATACAATTATTGAAAATGACAAAATAAACAAAAACTTACAGTGCGGATGACCATAGGGCATAGGGCAAGAGGAACTCCCTTATAATAACACGAACGTAATTGTAAAATATATCTTTAGTTGAGGAACATTTTAAAGAAAATTTGATTACTTCACTTCCAGTGGCAACAACTTTAGCCAATCTTCCATGAAATACATTAATAAAATGGAGACTACACTCCGATGCTTAAACATCAAACCACTGGGTGTTCCGTATGCCCTCCTATCAAAGGTGAGCATAAGCTTACGCACAACGGTCAATTAAGTAAAATTTCTTACATAAATTCATAAAAAAATGTCCATAGAAAATTTTAAAGTTTTTTCCTGATGAAAAAAATGCTTGAAAGAGAACAATAGATAATATTGTTGTTGTAGTTGTGGTTTAAGAAAATTGTGTTTGTTTTCACTTTTAAGTAATTTATAACAGCAATTAAATAAAAGTGGACTCAAACTCCGAGACCACAAAACACATTCATTCGTTTACAGGTGGCCTTAGTCAGGGAAAGCAACATTGAAGAACGAAGTTTCCGTCTGGACCCTGGTCGATTTGTGTTGTGTTTTTTTTTTTAATTTTCATAAATTTGACTTAACGGTGATTTGCCTACGAACATATTTTATCCTATGGCTAGCAAGGGTGGTTTGTTTTGTTATTGTGTCCTTTGGCCTGCCCATAAGCACTGATAATGGTGGTGAGTAGCTAACCTAAATGCCGAACTGGAACATGCTTCGTTCACTTTATTTTTAAATTATGTTGATAATTATGAATGTTTATGATGATTGAAAAATAAGATGAAAATATTGATATTTATTGTTAATGAAAAGTCAAGTTTCATTTGGCTCTTTTTTTTCTTTATCTTCTGTTTGGCTCAACAAGGCACGGAACCAAAATAGGAAAATAATTTCATATTAATGGCATGATTTTTTATAGAAAAAGTTGAAATTTTAATTATGCATCAAAAATAACATACAAAATTAGATTAGTTTAGAAAATATGATTTTATTTAAGTTGATAATGTCATATTTTGGGGGTTGTTACAAGTTTTGTTATGGTGGTGAAATGATCATACAAACGAGTTTTTCTTTACATTTGGAACACCTTTGTTAATTTTTTGTAATAGGACCACATTTTGGTGCTGTACCGGTAAATTGTATATCACGAATTACATGTCACGCACTGTTACAGCGTGCGCAATATAATAAATACATATGGCTTGGACACAAGTTATATATATTATATTTTCTGATGAGATCTGATGGATGGACCTCATATGGTATGAGGTGCATACTCGTACGAATGTAAGCTTCCAATTTGTGATGTATTCACCAAAATGGATTTTGAAATGTATATTGTGTTATTAGACCGCGTTTTAATAACACTTTTTGATTAAAAATAGTACAAGGACATAATTTTTAACCAGGATAATGCTTCCATCCATGCCTCGAAGCAAACAAAAACTTGGTTTTCTGACAAAAAATATAAATATTGTACCACGGACGGCTTGCACTCCAGACTGTAATCCTATTAACAACTTAAACAAATGTTGACGGCTGTATATATGCAATTCTTTTAAACATATTACTTTATTAAAATTTTATATTTGTTATTGATATTGTTTTTGCTAAATGCGTTCACAGTTACGACAAATGGAACTATAAAACTAATAAATATTTGCAAAAGTTACTTACCACGTGAAAGTGGTATAACAAAAAGAAAAATTATCGTTATCCTGAAAAATTCAACTAAATATATGTTGTCCTATATAATTTCATAGCTATCTTTACAAATTGATTTTGGCCTATGTGGGTAAAGTTTTTGTGAATTCGTGATATATACAACATCACTATAAGTACAGAACATATTCGTATTCTGCAAGCTTTAACAATAAATCATGTCATCGATATGCAAATGTTAGGGCATTTACTTTATTTTTTTCCTTCGATAAGTTTATATTCTAAATTTAAAACTTTTTGTTATTTACAAAATAACATATATTTTTTTAATTTTCATTTTTAACTTTTTTTTCATGACAAAAAAAGTGTTCAAAGTACAAACATCCACTGCAAGCCTATATTGATAAATTTTCGTAGGCACGTGTAATAGCCAAATTGAATCCAGATCACAGCAGATTCTGTTGAAAACCTCCAACATACCGAATAATGTGGGCCTACCTTAAAAAGGAGACCAATATTGATCGTTTCTGTTCCCAATGAGAAGCAAACGTAGCAAATATATGTCAAAAATCCCCTTAATACCGAATATTTGGGAGTACTATTATATGGGAGATATACCAACCGTAGACCGATATACCCCATTTACAATACTAACCATCCTAGGAGTATTGTCAGTGCAACATTTCAAAACGCTAACTCACGTATTGCGATCTCCACCCTGATTTCAACGGACAGAGGGACATGCATAAATAGATATATAAACAAATTTATAAATATTATTAGAAAATTTACGTAGTCGTTACGATTGTTTTCATTGATGATTTTATTTACTCCACTTAGAGTTCAAATAATTTTGCGTTACCTCCTGGTACAAAATTCTTTATAATTGTTTCTGTAAAAGATAATAATCGTCATATAAAATGTAAGATATTAATACATATTATTAACATAACATGTTGGTATGATGTTTGCTTACATGTAGCTATGGGTATTAAGCCAAGAGTTTTTCTACTTATTAAATATTAACATTTAATGATGTGATTGTCAGTATTTAAATGTTGCCAATTGCCCATTATTTGTATTTGTTTAACCTTTAAAATGATACCCATTTCATATTAACCGGATCAGTAGAACCGGATATAACCGGGTACCCGTACCCAAACTTCCGGGTCAAATAACCGGGTAACCGGGTACGTCCCCCAAGAAAACAAGATATCCCCATAATAAGGGTAAAAATACCTACCTCTGGGAAAAATTTCAGAAAAATCTGATCGTGTTTACTAAACTAGAGTTAATCCAAAAATTGCTCGTACCGGCAATTTCTGACAATTCAGTAAATTTTACTCTATTTCCATATTTTTACTCACACTGTGAACTGATTATACCCTACACAACTATGTTGTCAGGGTATTATAGCTTTGTGCAGCTCCAAAAGTTTGTAACAAAATATTGCCGCCGTTTGTCATATCTCGACTAGCTGAGTCGATGTATCCGTCCGTCCGTCTGTCCATTATAATTTGTAAACACGATACAGGCAACAGTTATGGACCAATCTTCACGAAATTTTGCATGATTTGTTATGGCCAATGATGACCCCTATTGTTTTTGTCGGTTTTTCTGGTCGCTCCAGAGGCCGCAATTATGGCCCAAACACCGCTAATTTTTGCATGGAGAAGGGGATCGGGCCAAAGAACAACCATGCCTGTTTTGATTTAGCGGGTTAAATGGACCCTAACTTTTGTGTGAAAAATTACAAAATTTGTATTCTATAGCGTATATATTTACCATTGAAGGACATAGAACCGAGAAATTGATAGTATATCCAAGAGGAGTGGTTGACCTTTAAATTGATACCAATTATATTGTCGTAGGTACTCGGATGCGGGAGTTACACTTAAATATTTACAGGTGCTTAAGTATTCATATATTATTTAGTAACATATTACCACACTGGAGGGCGGAAATATAGCGCTGATCGTGCGAATATCGCGAAATATTGCCCAATCTCAGTATGCCGCATTCTTTTTTTTTGATATGTTTTTATTTGAAACACACTTTTCATTTAAACATTTTAGGTTAAGAGAATATATTCAAATAAGAACGATTTCTTATATGCCTATCTATGCACGCTTATAAGAAACAACTTTCTTATATCCGGTAATTCCATATAAGAAAAACACGGATATAAGAAAGAAATCTCCGGCTTTTTTGAGTTTCTTATATCCGATATCCACTGTATCTCGTTTGGGGTCCACAAAAATTTTAGAGTGATTTTCCTTGTAGTGTTCATACACTCCTCCGTCAAGTTGTCATAAGCCAAAAAAAAAAAAAATATTATTAATATATAATCAAACAAAGTAATAATTTAATATAATTTCCTTCTAATAATCAGAAACTATTATAGATCCAGGTTGTATATACATTGTAATGTTTCCCGTGTTCGGTTTTCCACGGGGACCATTAAGCACTTAATGGGTCCTCGTTCTAAACCTCGGGTGTATTTTCGTTTTCCGACTTTGGACTCTACTACAATCACGTCAAAACTAACAATTTCAATCTGGGTCTGGAATGAACTGTATACTAAAACTTCTCTACAAAAGTTGTTCCAGTCCACTCCGGCCCATATACCAATTGAAATCTACTGTATTACATCAGCCAAACAGCCACCTCTCATGATCCACATGAATGAAAAAAACACTAATTTGGTATATGTTTAGATGGGAATTGTCAACAAATGTTCTCTTTCTTATGGACCGCTTTACGTCGCACTAACCATTTCTACGCCACGAAATATTTATTTTTTATTTTATCAAATATTTCAAACATATGTGTTATTTAACTCCATACCCATCGCACAGTGGGTTGAGCGGTAGGCAAAATGGCGATTAATTCAGGAAAGCCGTAATTTTAAAATATTGTTATTTTTTATTGATGGATATTCATAAATACATAAAAAACATAATTAGAAAAACAAAAAAATTAAAAAAAAATGTGTTTCAATATTTTATGGCCTTTTTTGTATTTTGGAAAAAGTGGTCTTATATCACAATTTTCGCTATAACTAATCAAAGAAAAATGATAAAATAGGAAATGCAATTAAAAATTAGAGCATACTTAATGTGCTTTTAGGAAAAAAGAATTGTTCTTAAAAAATAAAAATTAATAAATATTTAATCTCTATTTATATACCCAAAATTTTAAATTAAAATCCGATTTTTTCTTCAAATTCCATAATTCCACATATTTAAAAAAAGTTACGTTAGAAAATATTATTATATTTTATTGATCAATATTCATAAATAAAAACCATAGTATAAAAATAAAACAAACAATCATTACAGGAAAAAATAACTAAAAAATATAATTGTACGGTTTTTTATTTACTTCATTTCATTAATTTTAACAGTATTATTAATTTCATAATCATCATTTACTTCACAACAATTATAAAATTAATTTACTTAATAATAATCATTTACTTGTTAGTTATCATACAATTAGTTAATATATAATAATCTTCATCTCCATCATCTTCGTCACCATTATCATTTTCCTTTTGGGTAAGGATAAGTAAGTCCAAAGCAGTCTGAGACATTTGCTGTATTTTCTTTTTACAACTCTTCCTCTTGCTCGAAATAAATGGATCTGAAATTAAAAGAAATCTATTAAAGACGTCTTCTATTGTATTTTCCCCGACTGAATTTACTGGAAAAGTGTTCCCAATAGTGTTCCCAAAGTGTTTTGGAGTCCTTATTTCTGGCTTCCTGAGATTCTTCATCTAGCTGGGTTATTTTACAAATTCTTTAATAAGTCAAAAAATGCACCAAATCGGCAAAAAGTTTTTCTGGAATTTATAAGCTTAAACTTCATATTTTAAGAAAATATAAGCACTTTTACTAAGCTTCACTGATAATTCAGTTAAAATCCAACACAAACCTCAAAAATGCCTCAATTTTGGAGCAATTTCCTTCTTATTTTTTTTTTATATTTCCAAAACTTTTATCTAAACAAACAAATATTTTTCATATGCTCAAACACCTGAAGTAGACGGCTCCATAATAAAATTTTCACTTTTAGAAGTCTTTATTAAAAAAATTATTACTGGAAATATGCAAATTTTCACTTTTAACCAATGCGCGCAAAAATAATAATAATTTCTGAACTCTGAAAACACACTACAAATAAAGTAAACAACTAAGAACTTTTATTTTGGCAAGTATTGATGTAGAATTTTATCTTCTTTCATTCGGTACCAAAAACGGTTATTAAAGTTAAAGTTCATTTTTTTAATTAATCGCCAATTTGCCTACCGCTCAACCCAGCGTGCATCGATCGCCTTTCGTTTCAACATGTGCCCCTTGTCCCAAACCCTTTTGCCCTCTCCGGAATAAGGCCCCACTCTTGTAGTTTATCAAAAAAACTTTTTTTATTGGCTCATTTTTGTAGCCATAAAATAAATTATTATTGTAGGCGATTTTGGTTACCATATTCACTCTCTTCACCAACTTTACAAGTAAAAAATGTTTGAAATAACGGTAAATTTCCAATAAGTGTTTCATTATACCCTTAACCACGCTGTGGTACAGGGTATTATGTCTTTGTGCATATGTTTGTAACAGGCAAAAATAATCGAAATACACCCATGGTTTCTTTTGAAAATATGCATAGAACCACTTCCTAAGTCGATTTATGCATGTCCGTCCATGTATTTTTGTTAACAAAGTACAGGTCGCATTTATGATCCGATTTGGATGAAATTGAAATTGGGAAAAATCGTTTCAGATTTAGATATAGCTCCCATATATATTCGTCCGATTTATGGAGCACCAAAGTCCCTATATATCTCTCGCTTTGCACGAAATTTTGCACAGAGTAATGAATTATGTCTAGAATGGTGTGTGTTAAGTTTCGTGAAAATCGGTTCAGATTTAGATATAGCTCTCATATATATTTTCGACCGATTTAATGTAAATGGTCCACAAAAGTCCCTATATATCTCTCGATTTGCACGAAATTTAGCGTAATGAATTAGGTCTACAATGATGTGTGTTAAGTTTCCCGAAAATCTATTCATATTTAGATATAGCTCCCATATATATATATATATATATATATTCGTCCGATGTAATCTAAATGGTACAACAAAGTCCCCATATATCTTTCGATTTGCACGAAATTGGCACAGCGAAATAAATTAGGTCTAGAATTATGTGTTTTAAGTTTCGTGAAAATCGGTTTCTGATTTAGATAAAGCTCCCACACATATTTTCGCCCGATTGAAGGTAAATGGTGTACGAAAGTCCCTTAATATCTTTCGGTTTGCACGAAATTTGGCACAGCGTAATGAATTAGGTCTAAAATGATGTGTGTTAGTTTCCTGAAATTGGTTCAGATTTATCTGACCAAATGAAAAATTTTGTATCGATTGCAGAATGACATGTTTATGGGTCCAATTTCATTTTACTGGTCCTTTAAAAATGCGCCGTCTGTTAGAATTCATCTGTTGAATATACCCAAAGTGATGAAGGGTATCATATAGTCGGCCCCGTCCGACTTTACTACTTCCCTTACTGGTTTTAAATTGACATTTGCAAACTAGGAGTAATAACAATTCCTGTGCAGAATTTCAAGGCTCTATTTCAGCTGTTGTGAATTCAGCAGACAGACTGATGGGCACAAATATATATCGATCGTTAATTATTATGTGTATCTGTATCATGTTCGTTATAACAAACTAAAAATATATGGAAAGTGAAAGTTGGGAGTGAATAAATAGTTCGTTTTAAAAAAGTTCGCTTTAAGTGTAAAGATTTGTATGTGTTCCTTATAAGCGTACTCGTCTGCAATTAAGTCGATATATTTATATTTTTTGAGAGCCGGACTTCAATTTTAATTAATATTTGCAAAATCAGTAATACTCGTATATTGAATCATCTTCTATAATTCATTACCAGTACATTTGTTTCATCGGTAACCACACATTTACAATGTAACTTTGCTTTTGAGTTTGTCGTAGAGCTTAGAATAACATGCGAATATGTTTATTGTAAAGCTGTTACTTCCCAACATCACACCCTTAAATAAAAAACTAAACTGTAAAATGTCATGCTACTTTCTGTTACACCGCAACTATTTTAATCCTTGTAAAGTTTTTGGTGAGCACAAGTGACTTTATGTGCACTCATCTAAAGTGTCAAAATTCATCATATCCTCTACTTCAACACACACACACGCACTAGAATCCTCATATAACATACAATCCCGTATGTGGACATTTTGCAAGACGTTATAAATCCATTTGGTTTCAAAACTTTCAACTACAAAGAATTTATGATGTCTTGGGGAACTAGAGGTGGTTGACTAAGCTGAATGGAGTTGATAAAGTTTATGGAAGATTTTCCAAAAGTTTATGAAGATGCAAAGCGATAATGACAGGGGGCATTATGAACATGGTTAAAAGTAATGAACGAATTATTATGTTAAAACTTATGTGGATACACAAAATCTGTATACCATTATATTTCGGGCAGAACTATCAGAAGAGTCGTTTATGTTTTAGAGATAAATAATAAAGAAGAATTATTGCAAACAAATATATTTTTATGACAGCCAAAATATAGAGCAGAAATGTTATTATTTACTTTGCATGCAATATCAGATTTATCCAGAATATCATTCCACAAAACAGAAATGTGTGATTCTTAACAAGTATCGCAACTCCGCGTTATATGATATTATTCTTGATCTCTTTAAGAAGAATTTATCAGAACAGTGTTGCATTTTAGGGTATGTGGGGAATACAATTTGAAGTGTTGGTAGCAGAATATTTTGCAATAATCAAAATGAATGCTGCTAAATCTGTGTAATGTCGTCATTTACCTTCCAACACCAACTCTTGTCAATGTGGCAAGTCAATGTGTATTGTTTTTGGGCTACTGTTAACACACATACTAAGACAACTATTGACATTAATGGCAGCAAAAATTTTAATAATTGTATTTAAAAACATATATGGGAAATTACAAAAATCTTTTAAATTCCTTGAAACTGAGGTATGCAAGCTTATAACTCCTGAAATACTAACTTACACCTATATTTTTTTATACGATTTTATTCCATTTAGCACGATTTGAAATTTTATGTACTTAAATTTTTTTGTCAAATTTAATTTTTGCGAACTATGTTCGTATCACAAAAAAGTATTTATGAAAGAAAAAAGTCTGAAACCATCGAAAAAATAGTATCATTTGATAGTTTGCGAACTATAGCACAAGTTAAAGATTTCAATTAAATTCCCCTTTAGCGCGTACAAACAATTTTTTCTGGTCAAAGCAAATGTGAAAGCACTAATTTAGGGGAATTCCCTTTATGTATAAAATCAATGTCTTTTTTTTACACGGCTTTTTTCTGTTTTTACACGGTGTACACGGTTTTGATTAACACGGTTTGAAAATTGAATACCAATTTTTTCCATTTAGCACGTGTAAAATATGTACTTAGTTTTTTTGTCAAAATCTTAAAATATTGGTAATAAATAATAAGTTGCGTGGAAGCTGTGATGGTGGTAATGTAAAACAAGTGAAAAAGCGTTAAGTTCGGCCGGGCCGAACTTTGGATAGCCTCCACCATAGATATACTGACAGGTACTAGAAATAAAATATAAGGAACATACCAAAAAGTGGACCAAAATACAAAATTCAGAAATTTTTAATGGATAATTATACCCTCAGCTTTATCGATATTGAGGGTGTATACACTTTAACATGGTGAAAATGTGACTAATCGAAATATTGGTTCTAGACCCCATATTTCTTTGGATCAAATCCGTTTCAAAAAATTTAGATTCCATCCAAAATTTGTCCATCTTATTAGGTTTAAATGCGGGTTGTAGTTCATTATCGAACCTTGCGTTCTACTTTTATATTTCGATATGCTCCGCAGGTGAAATGATTACATCAGAGTCTTAGAACCAAACTCAAAACGCGGAACACATCAGATAACCATTTTAATATAAACAAGTGAAAAAGCGTTAAGTTCGGCCGGGCCGAACTTTGTATACCCTCCACCATAGATATACTGACAGGTACTTGAAATAAAAAATATAGGGAACACACCAAAAATGTACCTATACCGACATTTCTACAAACGGATTA
>NW_026875508.1:0-17797 GCF_032173495.1 Musca vetustissima | reverse complement strand
TTTTTTTGTAAAGAAATTTTTTCGAGGAGTATCACTATACTAACAATACATTTTTTAAAGAAGATTTTTCAATTACTATAAGATTGTACATTTTTTAAAGAAAATTTGTTGAAGAACTATCAAAGCGTAGTTTTTAATATTTCACAGGGTTTATAGTCCTAGAATTTTTAAGGACTATCAGAGCGTAGGTTTTTAAGGAATATCTTTTAAAGACTATTAGAGCTTAGATTTTTAAAGGAATACTTTTTCAATGGTTATTCGAGGTTAGATTTTCTAAAGAATATTTTTCCTGGACTTTCAGAGGAATTACAGAATAAATATTCAAGGACGATCAGATCGTAATTTTTTGTAAAAAATATTTTTCTACGACTAACAGAGCATATATTTGTCTAAAGAATATTCTCGAGGACTACCAGTGGAGCGTAGTTTTTTTTTTAAGAATACTTTTTTAAGGACTATAAGAGGAGCATAGATTATTGTATACAGAATAATTTTTCCAGGTCTATAAGAATACCGTAGATTTTTTGAAAAATATTTTTCAAGGACTATCAGAGAGTAGTTTTGTTTTTAATTATGACTATCTGAGCTCGATATTTTTTTTGCAAGAATCCAAAGAAGTGAGATAATCTCATGTATACACACTCACTCACATAAATAATTCCGCTTAACTTGTGTATCCTTTAATAGCCTGAAAAGAAAACAAAAAATCAAACACACACAGAAAGACAAAATACGAACACAACATGTGTACCTGGGCATTATCATGTTATCCGATTAAGAAACAAAAATCCTTCAACCGGTAGATGGAGCGATATATGAAATAAATGATAAATAAGTCAACAACAAAACGAAACGAGAAAAATAAATAAATTTGACAAAATAAATAAACGATTGACAATGACGCCTTGTCGGGCAATAAGCTTTTTTTCCTTTTGGTACTCCCATTACCAAAAGATCCAATAACGATGATTGAAAAATAATTGAGAATTGACAAATCAAATAATCAAATAATCAAATAAAACAGAGAAACCAAGTGAAATGAGAAACCAAGCCATAATTCACACTCACACACACATGTACACAATCTTACTCACCTGATTGCCTGGCGTGGCAGAAGAGTCCTTCACACACACACACGTATGTGAAAAATTAAATTTCCACGAATAACCAATCTGGTAGATGTTGTTGTTTTTTTATTTTCTACTTTTGAAATCCCTTTCACATTTTCCACACCCCTCGCCCTTGTCACCATCAGACATTTAAACATCAACGAAGTACGAGAACTCTCATAATCCCCAAACAAATAATACGAACTAAAGTTAAATGTAATATTTTATATGTCACAGTTATTGTCGGCACAACAGTATGATGTTCTCCAACAGCCCTCAGGGATAATTTTCTCGATGAGGCCAACCCACCAACCAACCTACCGATTGAATGTCATCATCTACAGCCACCAGTCAATGGGAACGGCAAAGTATTTACCTTAACTATGTTTAGTATTACAGAATGTTGTAGTTCGACAAAAGTTACAGCGAGTCGGGACTGATGAATATCTACACCAAAGTGGGTTGGTGCGACGCTGTGGACGGTGTGTTAAAATTGAACAACAATTGATACAAGACACAGTGGTTAAATAATATTTTCCTTGAAATTACAATTATTAAGGCCATATAAAATCTTAAAAAAAATCCACATTTATTTATAATTTCTTACAAAAACCCAGGGTTATTAGGTTATCGATAAATATATTTTTTAAGAAGTACGCACGTCAAGACAATATATTCATGAAAAAAATATTTTTCACACAAGTTCTGGTGAAAACTAGTGAGCGGAGCAGTATAGTCGGACGGGGCCGACCATACGATACCCTACACAACTACCACGGAAATCAAACTTTCTGCGGATGTTTATTCCGAGCCTGGGCAATATTTCGTGATATTTGCACCCTCTTGCCTGATTAGAGGTAAACAGCATCTCTTCCTTACACTGACATATTTTCCAGATTCCTTTCACCGTGGGTTGTGTTGTGATGATCGGCTTTCATTTGTGATCTATAGATCGACTCGAAAATAACACAAAAAATAAGTTTTCGGTCCACTTCATTCAAAAAATATTATCTGATCATCACTGAAAATTATAGGCGTTGTCCTTGACCATAACTGGAACTTCATGGAACATTTCAAAGCGATCAGCGCT
Organism: Musca vetustissima; assembly: GCF_032173495.1. Classification (NCBI taxonomy): domain Eukaryota; kingdom Metazoa; phylum Arthropoda; class Insecta; order Diptera; family Muscidae; genus Musca; species Musca vetustissima. The sequence continues at coordinate 15,598 of NW_026875508.1, read as the reverse complement.
TTAGTTCCGTTCTCTAGAGTGATAATGGGTTACTAAATAATATACGAATACGGAGATACCTTTAAATATTTAGGTGTAATTCCCACATCCGAGCACATACAACAACATAACACTGTGCTACAAAATAACAAAATTTTTTTTTCAGGGGTTCTAATGTACCAATTCTGTTTATTTGGAGTCTCTGGACCACGAAAATACCTTTGGTTTTTCTGGGTCACTTCGAAAATTTATTTTATAACGGTAAATATAGAGAAAAACGTGGTTTCATGGATTTTCAATTTAAAACTCGAATAACTTATTTACTTTTTAACAGATTTATATTATTCTTTTTTTTCTATCGAAGAGTACAATTTTTCCTTTCAAACAATATATATACTTGGTAAATCGGTTGAGGATTGGCTGAGTTACAGCGGTTGAAATGTGAAAAAATACGTATAAAATGACAAAATTTACTTTTCTTCGGGCTGTACGATGAAATTATGTCATCAAGCCATATAAGTTTTATTGTTTTACGGGGAAGAAAATTAAATTAGCTTTCGAAGATGATAAAAATCAGAAAAATCGGTTAAAAAATGGATGCCTTATACACATTTTTGTATTGATTCTATGCATATTCTCTAAAGGAAATATGGGTCTGTATCTTTTCCTGTTATAAACCGTTATGTTTGCAACAGGCAAAAGGAAACGAGATAGACCCATAGTTCCTCTTTTGCGAATGGCGGGCACGATAACTCAAAAACTAATAACCCAATCGATTCCAAATTTTTACACGTTTCTCTGTGAATGTATATCTATCGTATGAACTAGGATAAAGCCAATCGGTGAAGACCTTCATTTTTTAACTTGGTTTTGGGTCAAAAATCGGCGATTTTCCAAAAATTTTTTTTCAAAGGATCGCCATTTTGTTAAATTTAGAGCGAAGGCAATAATCCTAGTTCATACGAGAGTCAGACATGTACTCTTTCTAACACCGTTGGAATTTTCGGATGCCGATGTTCCAGTGAGGAGTTATCATGCCCGCCATCAAAAATAAGGACTTTTCTTTAATTACAAAAAACAACAACAAAACAATAACAAAATTTTTTTGTAAATTATTTTTCTTCTCTTTTAAATCTTCAAATATATATGTGCAAAGTTACAAACCTTAACAAGCATTGGTATTGATTTACCAGCCCATTGAAAATCTTGAAAAATTAAAATCAAGAATGGGTGGGGTTCCCTTAAAGGCTTGTAATGAATATTAATAATATTCGGAAAATATATCAGTGGTGATTTGACCTCTAATCGGGCAAGAGGGTGTAAATATCACGAAATATTGCCAAGGCTGGGAATAAACATCCGCAGAAAGTTAGAGTTCTGTGGTAGTTCTGTATATGATCGGTCCGCCCTACACTGGTTTTTCTTATGTTTGATTTCATTTTATTTGATTTTCATAATCTGATTTTTCATTTGTAATCAGTGAGCATAGCTCTACAACACCAGTTCAAAAATAAATTTATTAATTCTACATTAAAAACGTTGAATTTTTACTTTTTTCTTGTTCTAAATTTGACAAAATATTTGGATCTCTGGCCCATAGTGGTATAGAGTTTCAAAAGACTAAACTCATTTTTGATAAAATTCGGATTTTCATAGTTACCCTCGCTCCTATTCACATCTAAACCCATTTTTTAATCCTGTATGTAATCTATATTAATAAAAGAGTAAAGTGATTGACTGACTGACTGATTTAACGATTCATCAACGACCAGACGAAACGGCTGAAGCTAGAATCTTGAAATTTTGGGAGAGGGTCACTCTTGGTCTAAAGGTGACAGATAAGGCTGGGTTTTTGGAAATTCGTACTAGAACGGTACGAAAATACTAAAAAGTAATAAATGTGATGCCATTTGTATCAGAGTTCTAGCTATACCGGTTCGCCAAGGTAGAGCTAGAACTCTGAAATTTGGATTGGTGGTCCCTGATGGAGTGTAGGATAGGTGTAGCAAAGGGTTTTTGGAAATTCGAACTATAACTATTCGAAAAGTACGAAAATGTACTTAATTTGGTACAAATTTGTAGCATGTGAATGGAAAGAGCTTAAAACTTGAAATGTGGAATACGAATTAGGGTTGAGATGTAGAGTCTATTTAAGGACATGGTTTTGAAAGCGTGTACTTATGTGTACGAAAAGTACTACATGGTACTATAGTTGGTGCAAATTTAATCTATACTAATAAAAAAGTAAAGTGATTGACTGACTGACTGATTTAACGATTCATCAACGCCCAGACCAAACGGGTGAAGCTAGAATCTTGAAATTTTAGGTGAGGGTCACTCTTGGTCTAAATGTGTCAGATAAGGCTGGGTTTTTGGAAATTCGTACTAGAACGGTAAGAAAAGTACTTAAATGATGATGTACTGAATGGTATCACATTTGTATTTGGCGAACCAGTAGAGGTAGAACTCTGAAATTTGCATTGAGGGTCACTGATGGAGTTTAGAATAGATGTTGCAAAGGGCTTTTTGGAAATTCGAACTATAACTATCCGAAAAGTACTAATATGTACTTAATTTGGTACAAATTCGTAGCATGTGAATGCTAAAAACTTGAAATCTGGAATGCGAAGTAGGGTTGAGATGTAGAGTCTGTTTAAGGAGATAGTTTTGAAAGCGTGTTCTCATGTGTACGAAAAGTACTATATGGTGCAATATTTGGTACAAATTTCATTTGAAGGTACAAATCGAGCTGGAATCCTGAAAATTGAAAGTAACATTACCGCCGGAGTGTAGGATTAGGATATGTACGTAGTTTTGGAAATTTTTTACATATGTGTACGAAAAGTACTAAATCGTACTATAATTGGTAAATTTTGGATTTGGGTTAACCGATAGAGTTGGAATAATGAAATTTGGAGTTATGATCATTGTAGGGATGTAGGTTTAGGGGGTCAGGATTCAGTTTAACAAATTAATACTTATGGGTACTAAATGGTACTAAATTTGGTACAATTTGAATTTTAGGTAAACCAATAGAGCTAGAATCATGAAAATTGGAGAAAGGATCACTGTGGAGGTGTGTACTAAATTTGGTACAATTTAAATTGTGGATGAAGCGATGGAGTTGAAATCATGAAATTTTGATTTAGGATCACTGTGGAGGTTTAGGATTGGGGTATGTGGGAAGTTTTGGAAATTCGTACTACTGTGTACTAAATTTGGTACAATTTGAATTGTGGGTGAACTGATAGTGCTGGAATCCCGAAACTTGGATTTAGGATCATTGTGGGGGTATTGGTTTGGGTTGAGTAGGAAGTTTTGGACATTTATACTGGTTTGGGTTGAGTAGGAAGTTTTGGACATTTATACTACTTTGTACTAAATTTGGTACAATTTGAAGTGTCGGTCAACCGATAAAGTTGGAATCTTGAATCTTGGATTTAGAATCACTGTGGGAGTGTAGTTTTGGGGCATACAGGCATTTTTTATGGAAATAATGTGTGCTAAATGGAAAATTTGGATTTGGGTGAACCTTTAGAGCTCGAATCGTGAAATTTGATACTAAATGGTTACCAAATTTAATTTATTGTCGATATTAATGTGTGGATTGTTTTTTCTGCCATATGCAGTTTTCTCTGAAAATAAAATAACATGTTAAAAATGTTTTAAATATTTCCTTAATTTGCTAACGAAGTTGCAGGCATATGCTAGTATTCCAATATTAAAAAGAAATTCATTTCACATTTATATATGAATGACTTTCACTCTGTGAACCTTTTTGTATAAGAATCTGAATTAAATCTTCCAAGACAACACACAAACCCACCCATATATGCATGGATAATCATTTTCTTATTAATTGCATACACACATACTTTGATTGTTGTGTTAACAATTAACTTTTGTAGGCCTGATAAGTCAGTATAAAATATAATTCATAAAACTGATAAAAGAACGTGCTGATCTTCAGCAGTCATGAGCTTAAAACTATATTATAATTAACAAAATTAATTTACTTCATCTTGGAAGTTTACTTTCACATTGTGTGGGAGAAGTGAGTGTGTGTTTGGGCGTATGTATCTGTACTGTTGTTCTCAACACATATGCCAGCCGATGCCTGCAAATATATTTATGACGCATGACTTTATTTTCAATAAAAGGATAATAAAGTTTCTGACTTTGCTGGGCTTCGCTACGCTTACATTACATTAAATTAAATCCACCATTAAACACTTTACGATTAATTTTATGAATGATGAAAGATACGATGTAGCTGCTGATAACCCTGGCGATGCTGCTGCTGCCTTTGTGTTTGGTACCGTGTAAGACGATGTATGCGGATAAATATTTTAATTAAAATTATAATTGTTTGTTTAAAATCTTATGAAAGTTTTAATGACTTTCTTTTGTAAAAGAAAAAAACATAATAAATCTGTATTTTGGTGATGTACAAAAAATCGTTATTTTTGTCGCTAAGTTTTATATTACAATCTTAAAATTACTGCTATCCAATATTCTGTGTAATTTTATCAACTGAAATTAACTTTCAATTAGCAGAAGAGATATATAAGTTGTTCAGACTTAAGTACAGGTTTAGAGTGTTTATATATATGTACATACGGCAAATTAGTTTCAGGTAACATCAATATGTGCGAGAAAATGGAGATGTATGGAGTCTATATAGACGAACTGAAAAAATTTAATTTGGAAGTCTTCCGTATATTTTTGCGAATGTTTTTTTTTTCTCTTTTGAAAAACTTAAGGAATTTGATTTTTTTCTATAGCAAAAAAGACCGTTTTTATTCTATGCAAAAAATCGAAACTTTTTATAGTTTGGTTTTCTGAATTAAAGTTGTAGTTTTTTATTTAATACATATATTTAATTTTTAATGAAATTTTCATTTGTATTGATGTTTTTTTTTTAATTCCCATCGATTTTTAAGTTATTATTTTCAACAATCACTTTTTTTGCTGTGCTTTAGAATAAAAAGCAATTTGCATTTTAGCTGCTGGGTATATCTCGCAACCACAATCAAATATTGAAATTGAATTGACTGCAAAATTCAATATTCCCGGTAATTGATTTACAGCGGTTACGTTTGATTCAACACCATACTTGATGACACCTCAAGTGGAGATATCTCCAAGCTATTCAAATTTGTTTGTCTGATGTGACGGGCATGAATTATTAATTACACGTCTGTATATATGTATGCATTGAATACACGTTGTGACCAGTTAGATGCGAAGGAATACGTTGTTTTATAAAAAAACTATTTTCGTTTCATTTTTAGAAAATACATGGCTCTTTCGAAAAATATTTTTTAGAAAATATTTGCAGCCTGAAAAGCAATATCGGGGAATTCCACACGATCATCTAGTATAGGCTACTGTGAGTGACAGTGCGGGTGAAACCCCAACAAAATAACCAAAAATCTCCATCCGATAGAACTACGTTAAAATCATTTTCTGCAAAGATGTGCCGCGTCTAAAAACCAAAAATGCAAAATCAAAATTAGTATATTTAAAACACGAAATAGAAGAGGTACTGCCCTCAGGGGAGTTATAATCAAACTTATATCGATATTCATAATTTTTGGATGGATAATTTGAATCAGCAGCTATTTCAAAACCTAGATCGGTAAAAATACAAAAACAAAAAAAAAAAAATAGTGAGCGGAGCAGTATAGTTTGACGGTGCCCACCATACCTTTCCCTACACAACTACCACGAAATTCTAACTTTCTGCGGATGATTTCATGCCTGGGCAATATTTCGTGATATTTACGTCCTCTTGACCGATTAGAGATCAACAGCAGCTTTTCCTTACACTGACATATTTTCCGAATTTTAAAAATATTCAGTACAGCCCTTCTAATTACTTATTCAGATTCCCTTCACCGTGGGTTGTGTTGTTATGCTCGGCTTAAGTTTTCGGTCCACTTCATTCGAAATTCCTGACCATATCTGGAACCTCTTGGAAATTTTTAAAGCGATCAGTGCTAAATAATATATGAATACGTAAGTACCTGTAATTATTTAAGTGTAACTCTCACATTCGAGTACATACGACAATATAATTGGTATAAATTTGAAAGTTAACCACTTCTCTGGGATACAATGTCAACTTTTCGGGTCTATGTCCTTCAGGAATAAATATCAGAGACCTGCGCCGATCGGCTCACAGCCGGCTGAGCCGAGCCGCCGATAAAATTCAAATGCCGCCGCCGCCGAAATTTTGTTCGGCTTCAATCGGCTTAAATACAGCCGCCGTTTCATGTTCGTTATAACAAAAAAAATGTGCAAAAATACTGTTTTTATAATTAATATAATTATTTAATTATTAGAATTAAAAGCCAGTGAGCAGAGCAGTATAGTCGGACGGGGCCGACAATATGATACCCTACACAACTTCCTCTAAAATCTAACTTTCTGTGGTTCTATATTTTGATCTACAGTGGGTTGTGTTCAATTGTGTCCTACAGATCGACTCGAAAAAAACACAAAGAATTATGTTTTCGGTCCATTTTATCCCAATATTATTATCTGATCATCACCGAAAATTATGGGCGTTGTCGTTGACCATACCTGGATCCTCATGGAAAATTTCAAATTAGATTAGATCTTCAGGGTCGTAAGTACCCCACAATCAACACCAATATTTTATTATATGAAAAAATAAGTGACAGCAAAGAAGATTAGATTTTCAAAAACGAAACAATTTTATGCCTTGACATCGGCTCACAGCCGGCTTTAAGCCGCCGCCGACATTTTTTAACATAAGCCGCCGCCGCCGACAAATTTGCTCGGCGCAGGTCTTTGGTAAATATATACGCCATAGAATACAAATTTTGTCATTATTCACAGAAAATTAGGGGTACATTTGGCACGCTAAATAATAGCCGATCTTTATCAAAAAAAGCACGCTCTATCGTTGGCCAGATCTCCTTCTCCATGCAAAATTTCTCAATGTTCGGATCATAACTGTGGTCTCTGGAGCGACCAGAACAAACGACAAAAATTAAGGATTTTGTCAATCTCATCATCTAATTATTAACCGATATTTGCCAAAAGCAATAAGGGCCTTTATGGAACCCGTGAAGATTGGTCTACAAATGTGGCCTGTATCGTGTTTAAAAATTATAATGGACAGACGGACATGTCTAGATCGAGTCAGCTAGTCGAGATATGATAGATAGATCGGTATATTAAGAGGAGGGTCTAGAACCAATATTTCGTGGCGTTACAAACTCTTGGGGCTGTACAAAGCTATAATATCCAGATAACATAGTTGTGCAGGGTATAAATGCAACGAAATTGGTGGGAAATTGAGGCGAAACATTTGGTTTCTAATTAGGGTTGTACCTACATCATAGCTTGGACCGATTGATATTGATAATTTTTGTTACAAAGATTGAACACTTAAAAATTTAAAATATCCAATGGCGGCCAATGCGGTTAAAAAGTGTCGAAAGACCGTAAAATACCTAATATTTGCTTGAACCATTATATGTGATCTATATAAAAACGTGGATCGATGTTTATAACTTATTTTTCCCAATGCTAATCAAACACATAAAATTAAAATTGACATTGTTGAAAACCTGCCCAAAACAATTTAAAATACTGAAATTTGGGAGTTATCGGAAAAGGGGCTACCCTAAAAAATTGACCAAAATTTAAAATTTTTGGTAATGAAATTTGCTCTACAATTAGATCCCAAATGTTCAAATTACAGTCATTTCGATATTCAATATTGGGAGGTATTGTTATATGATGCATATACCAAAATATGTTCCGGTATATCTATACATAGGATTACTAACGAGGTATGTGTACAATTCCGTGATTTCAGCAGCCACTCTATGAGACAGAGCCCCATTTAATGCCCATAATTAAAACAGTGGGCACTGGTCACTGACTACACATGTGAAAATAGATTCTGAAAATCAAATAAAATAGATCCAAAATGGAGGAGAAGTATTTAATATCAAAATAGCATGAAATCGTTAGTGTGTATTACGGGTATAAATCTATGGCATACCATAATTCAATTTGAAATATAGCCGATTTAGTTGAAATACATGCTCAAAATCCTCTGAATACAGAATAATGGGGGTTCCGTTTATATGGGGCTTATTCCGCAATTTTTAACCTTGACCCACAATGTTAAACATTTTACTTGTGCAAAACGATGGACCCCCTGGTTTGAAATGGATAATGGTTATTCCGCTCTGCCAAAATATCCGGTTCCTGGCCCATAGCGAGTCAGACAGAATTTTATAATGATATACATAATTTATAGGGTTTCCGATGAAAGTTTCTCGAATGCAACAAAAAAAAAAATAAATAAAAAAAATAAATAAAAGAAAAATAAGAATTTAAACTCCACCCTATGAAAGATGTTTTATAAAATTAATGATAATTTTCACAAGCATTCAAAATTTGTCCCCTTGTCATTTCCTTTTGCATTCATTATTGAACTTTCTTTAATGTTTTTGATAATGAAAATGATTTTGATTTCCATTATATGTCGTCTTCATCATATATATATATATATGTCTGTGAATCACCAATATTCATCATTCGTCATGATTCAACAATAAAAATCGACATGTCCACCTTTTATGAAATTTGCATTACAATCAATTTCGTCATGTACGGACATTGTTAATGCATTTTTAATGGCAATGAAACCCTCAGTTTTTGGCCAAAATTGACAAGCAATACTGACAAAGGGCAATTCATAACGGTTTGGTATTCCTCAAATTAATATTGTTGATGGCCGTTTACAGACTGACGGTAATAAAAAATCGAAATTTAAGCCAAGTTTGTTCGCTGCTCATAATCCAAAGGCCATCAGCAGAATTTTTTTAGGATGTGGTAACGAACACCGTTGTCGTTAGGGCTAATTAAAAATGGAATACGTGGCAATAATGGTCTCGAACTTTACACACACACGTACATACTTCCTCGTAAAAATAAATGCATGTATATTTATCATCAACTGTATTTAATATAATGAAAATGTCTGTCATTGTATTGTAGTTTGTGTGAAATGTCGGATAATCCATGAACACCTTCATGATTAATCAGTCAGTTCTTTGGCTGTTGCATTCCACAAAAAAGGTAAAAAATGGGGTCATTTTGGATATGACCCGAGTCGATTCCATGAGTATTTCATATACAAGCAATTGCTGTTGTTGACAAACGATTCAAATTTTTTAGCAGACAAAAAAATTGTTACAAAGAATTATCCCTTTGCTTCAATGGAAATAATTTATTAACAATAAATATGTTTTTTTTTGTTTTGCTGACGATTGATGAAAATTTAATGACAAGAATAGTGTCAAGCAAGAATATTTTACAATTGTGTTGGACCTAGCATTATGACCTACATGATTCACCAATTAATTAACTAAAACGAATGGTATGAATTTTATATTGTAAATAAGTCCAATATTTGTTCAATCAATTGTAGTGAATTCCATTGAAATGTTTGGAAGGGAGAGTAATAAAATAAAAATAATATTTGTTTTATCCACATATGCCCCAGGTTCCATCGAAAACTGCGTACCTTAGAGGATCAACGTTCACCAAACATGCGCCCAAGAGCGCTTTGGGAGAGTACAAATACAATCACAGTTCTGTGTTCGAACTCATCATTATTCTCGACATCAAACATGTTATATGCTTTGCAATGCTTTAACATATACGATCTGTACCGAGAGCGATCCCAACGGATCTATGCGTGAGTCCAACACAATCATGGCAGTTTGTATATGTATTGTTGGCTAACCCTGGCTAAAGAAAGATTTTACGAAAATTTTCAATGAAGGTTCATATTTTCACATATATAGAGGGACGTTTGGTTCATGATTATTACCTCGATCCAGTCCCATATTAATTTTGTTTTTAACAATTCAGATTGACGTTTCCAAACTTTTGAAGAAATTAGAATGGTAGTATTTTCTTTGCAATCAGTTTCATAAAAAGACATTGTCTGTGCTACTGTGGATTTTTTTAAAAAAACGCTGTTCTTGAGCTCTGTTGACTTTTTCTTTTTTGGTGGAGATAATACAAAGCCCATAAAATTTGGGGTTTTGGGTTTTTTAAAGGAATCTTTTTCCAAAGACAACCATAAAATCCATTTGTGGTTTTTCCAAATACCACAAATACGTCGAGGAGGTGGCTTTTAAAGAAAGAATTTTCCAACGATTTTCAAAGAATAGTTTTCCACAGTCTACCATATAATCTTTGGACAAATAATTAATAATGAAATTGTTTCAATTTTTGTGGGCTTCGGAAAAGAAGTATTTAAAAGGAGAATTTTCTTTAAAAATCCACGACTGGACGTTTTGGTGATCTTTGGAAAATTTCAAAGGTTTTTTCATTAAAAATACGACGTTTTGGTGGTGTTTGGAAGACTAGTTTTTTTAAAAATCTTCGGAAAAAATGTCCCTAAATAAAAGCGACTTTATTATACTTCGAGAAAGGAATGCGAACTCATGATAATATGGCGCGCATGATTAATATTGCAAAAAATATATAAAAAATCATACGCACCACTGTAGCCCCAATGCGAACGAGACAAAATTATATAAATGCCATAAGAGGCGGAAAATTTACATTAATTTTTTCGTAATACTATATTTTAGCCATATTTCATAATTGCATTTTTTGTGGTTTATATTTGGCATTGTGGCCGAATTCTTTCCTATATGGCATCATTGTGTTTTTATCTTTTAGAAATAAGACAAGAGATGTATTTATCCGCTTTTTGGAGCTACTTTTAAATATTTCTTTATCCAATCATGTATCTCCGTAGAAGTAATTGAATACTCAAACTAGTTAAAGGTTTTCAACCAATCTTAAACGAATTTTAATAGGCGTCTACATTTATATCATTCATTGCAGTCAAGCAACGCCCTTTCATTCAAGGTAATGAATATTTTTCTTCTTGGTTCAAGAATACGACGAAACAAGAAAACACAATAAAAGATATGAATTTAATTTTCATATTTATATTCAATGGTCAAATATTACACATCCATAGCCTGACTGCCTGCCTGTGTTGTGTATTCAACATAAACTGTTGTCTTATGAAATTGCTTAAACGTTTACTTGGTGTATGTGTGCATCAACGATGCCCTCTATCCTAGAATCAAGAGGAGGGAGCCAGAACATTTCAGGTCGTAAAAGAATGTTTTAATTAAATTCTTGTTTTGCCACACATGTTGTGTGCCTTTTTTCAGGAGTTGTGTGAACGAGCCTGCTTTTGTTTATAGTTGTACAGCTTGTTTTCTTTTCATTTATGAAGTCATATTTTGTAGATATGTACATACATATATAGGTTATATGACCGAAGAATAAAACAAAACCTGAACTCAAATACCATCAAAGCAAACAACTTTAGAATATATTAAAGTCAACAACAGCAGATGGAGGTCAACACAGGGATTTCAATTTAATTTCAATAAAATTGGATATCAATAAAATAATAAAAAAAAATCAACAAAGAATTGCCACACATTTCAGAACATGCAAATTTTCAATTTGATTTTTTTCAAGAGAGTACAAAGCGATTTTGCTCGCTACTTGCAGATGTGTTAATAGTAGGATATTAGTGAGAGAGCAAGGAAAATTGTGTCAAATTACATCTAAGTTCAGACAATAACCGCCAGTCGTGTAACATGTAACATAAATACGAGCCATGTGAGGTGAGTTGTAGATTTCATATGGTGACATCAACAACTCGCAAGCAAAAGGATTGTGTCTATGCTACATACTACACAAAGGACTGTGATAAAGATCACAGGATTGTGGCTATAATACATACACAGGGTGATGTCTACAACTTATCATGCAAGATTCGTATCTATGATACATGTACGACAGCGCCCCTGGAAGTTATTGTCTGAACTAAGACGTAATTTGACACCATTTTGCTTGCCTTCTCACTAATACTATTATTAAATATCAAAGCTAAATTTAAATTATTGCTCAGTTTAAAACCAAATTTTCGGTACAAAGACACCCAAGGTATGTGGTCTGCCCTAAAGCATTGAATTCTAAATTTTTTGTTTTAACGATTTTTTACTTCAGGAGAATCCAAAATATCAATTTACAGCCATTACGGCTGTGCTAAACGCGCCCAACCTTCACGAAAATTAGGAGTAGCAGTAGTGTGGAGTGCTTAGTCTCAAGCAGATTTTCTACATGAAATCTCTAAATAAAAATGTTGGCTAATTCAGTCAAAAATTCCCAAAATTTTGGTTGCTATGTAATGAACTAGATATTTGCAATATTGTGCAAATTACGTGTTTTCAAAAATTGGCATCTTTAGGGTCTCGCTGCGTCCAAACCATATTATATTCTGATAAAATGTTGCTCCTAGTTTTAATAGGTTTACTATCACATCACGCATATACGTTCAAGTCGCAATTTACCATTACATGGATTTTAAGTATGTTAAATATCTCACATTCGAGGGTATAAAAAAATCGGCCCGGCCGATCTTGGAATTTCAATGTAACACCAAGACCTTAACGCGGAAGTTATTTTGTCTTAAATTAAAAAAAAAAATCATCACTTTATTTCTTTCTTAATAAATATCTGTTCTCGTTAAAATTATGAAGAAATGAAGATTTTTACGATTCACAAACAAAATTTGTTTTATTACACCAAAAGTTGAATTCAACTTCGCCAACCGTTTTTGATGGAGACGTTATAATACCTTTGGGTGTAATTACAACTTTTTTTTTGATTCAAAAATTACTAAAGACACTGGCGTATTCCTGTTCCAACTACATCCACTACTGATTGCACTGCTGATGATGGTGATGAAAAGTTTTCGATTTGCGCTTGAGAGAACAGGAAGATGAAAAAAAACGACGAATAAAATATGAAAAGAACATTTTCAATTTATATTTCGCGAAAAAAACGGGATAAAGGTGTGTAAGAAACAAACCATCCAGCCCCCGCCATCCACCACTAGTTTGGCTTTATTGCTATAAGCATTATTACCACCATACAACTGTCTTGTCAATGTATTTTCTTATGCATGAAATTACAATAAAAAATATTTATGCATCACCTATGAATTTTCATATTATATTTGACAACTTTTTCTGGTATTTCTGGAATTATTTCACTTTTTTGTCTGAATTTTTAGATAGGTTACAATTATTGGGAAGCTTTCGTACGGAAATAATAAAAAACCAGTGAGCGGAGCAGAATAGTCGGACGGTGCCGACCGTATGATACCCTACACAACTTCCACGAAACTCTTACTTTCTGTGGTTCTATATTCTGAGCTTGTGCAATATTTCGCGATATTTGCACACTCTTGACCGATTAGAGGTCAACCAATATTACTAATATTCAGTACAACCCTTCTAATTTCTTGGCCATATTCCCTTCATCGTGGGTTGTGTTGCGATGTTCGGCTTTCAGTTGTGGCCTATAGATCGACTGGAAAAAATACAAAAATTAAGTTATCGGTCCAGTTCATACCAAAATTATTATCTGATCATCATCGAAAACTATATGCGTTGTCCTTGACCATACATGGATCCTCATGGAAAATTTCAACGCGATCAGCGCTATATTTCCGCCCTATAGTGTGGTAATGCGTTACTAATTAATATATGAATACGTAAGCACCTGTAAATATTTAAGTATAACTTCCACATCCGAGTACATACGACAGACAATATAATTGGTATCAATTTAATTTAACTACTCCTCTTGTCATAGAATACAAATTTTGTTATTTTTCACACAAAAGTCTGGGTCCATTTGACCCGCTAAATATTGGCCGATGTTTATCAAAACAGGCATGCTTCTTCTTTGGCCCGATCACCTCCATGCAAAATTTCATTTCATCCCCTAAATATTAACCGATCTTTACCAAAAACAATAGGGGTCTTCATTGGCCAGAACCCATCCTTCATGCAAAATTTCGTGAAGATTAGTCCATAACTGTGGCCTGTATCGTGTTTAAAAATTACAGTGGACAGATAGACGGACGGACACACATGTCTAGATCGACACAGCTAGTCGAGGACCAATATTTCGCGGCGTTACAAACTCTTGGGTCTGCACAAAGCTTTAATACCCTGACAACATAGTTGTGTAGGGTATAAATAGAACACATGGGAAATTTATCGTTTTTTTATACAGCAAATATTCCATATTTATTTATTTTTTTTTTGCCCGAGACTTCAAAATGCCAAATTGCACTCACATAATTTAGAAAATCGTCATATAAACCTTCTAAGTTCCTAAACTAGGCCTAGCGACATAATTCTAACCTGCGAAATAGACTTCTCTAATTTCCCAAACTTCAACACCAAAAGTTCGCCATAGTGGATTCTGTGTTTTTTTTTCATTCGGCTGCTTTGAAAAAAAAAAACTAGTTGTCAAATTGTACAGAAAGACTTGTCCGCTCGCCCGTCCGTCTTGGATCTGGCTATGGTGAGTTGCTGGCTTTATGAAGAACCTGTGGTTCTGGAGAGCTCTTGGCTCGTTCATTTAAGGAATTATTCCTGAGTAAATTAATGATTCAGTTCCTCTACGAAAGGCCATTGCTTGAGTCCATAAAAATGTCTATTCTAGCTCGTCCATGAAATAATTCGGCTTCGGTTCCCCTTGGATTTCTCTGCTACAAGCTCATCCTTACACCTCCTATCCCTTCGCCTATGACAGTCTCCTGATTCAGCCTGTCATTGGAAATGCGTCCGAATGACTAGTGCTTCAGCTTGTTATGAAAGCTCCTCTAGAGACTATGAATAAAGTACCCGTATGCTTTACCTCGTTCATTGAGAAATGATTTCTCGTAAATTAAATAATTCAGTTCATCTATGTAAGTGAAACTGAACGAAAGTTTGGGTTCAGTCCCCTTCAGTTTGTCTATAAACTTTCGCCCTTAGCCCTCCAATTCCTTCAGCTTGTCTGTCGAAGGCTAATCGCTGAACCTCATCGATCACTTTTCCTGCCTCAGCTCGTGTATGACAGACTCATGCTCCTGTTAATGACTCCTGTTTCAAATCGCCTATGAACGAATTCGGTTCAGCTTGATTATGGCCGACTCCAACTCAGCTCGTCTATAAAAACTATCTTCAATATTAAAGTCTTTAAAGATCCCCTTCAGCTCGTATATATGGACATTTTAGTTGGCTGCTTGTAAAGACTGCTCCAGCTAGAGTCCTTCTGAATATATTAAAGATTCTCGTTTATGAAAGCTTCATAGCTTTAGGTCGACCACGAAAGACTTTTGCTTCAGCTCGTTCGTGATATAGTTCTACTTTAGAACTTCTCCTATGTATTAAAAAACGGTCTTTATATGTTATTGTCCTCTATATATTTAAATCCTTTTATGCAGAAGCCAATATTTTGCGGTAGTGTGGATAAGTGGAAACTTAATAAATACAACGTATTGAAAATGTGTATGTGTGTGTTTCTTTTTCAGCATAATGGAATACAATCAACAGTTGCAACAATAAAAATCAGACATCCTTTTCTCACTTTGTTGTAAATATACAACCATTCACACTTGAAGCAATATTCATGTGTGCACAGGGGTGTGGGGAAAAGATGTTCTAGTGAGCCGATGCGT